>NW_017308764.1:47424-66631 GCF_000935625.1 Nanorana parkeri | reverse complement strand
CTGCAGACTGTCATATCTATTTTGGGGGACTGGATGTGGGGATGAGGCCCTTGTCCTCTCAACATTGGGTAGAAGGTGCCTGCCGCCTCCCTCGCAATGTACCCTCTCAATGTTGAAGGCATATGTCCCGCTATGGTTCAAGAGGGTGGAGGTTGCAGGATCGCTGCTCCCCCTTTCCTGGCCACCCAGGCTGCATGCCTAGATAAAGATCTGGTATGAATATTTAGAGGAACCCCATTCCATTTTTTGTTTCTTTGTTTTTTTCTTAAAGGGCTAGTAATAATTGAAACACAAAAAATGTTGTAGGGTTCCCCTATAAAATTAATTTTAAAAATGTATGTGATCCCCAGCCTGCTTGTTTAAGAACAAAAGCTGGTGGGAATCTGTCATTTGTAAAGGAGTACATTGTACTGCTCCGCAACGTCACATACGGGCTTAAAGCATGTTATTTAAATGGTTTATGCTGAATGTTGCCTTTTAGGCCTCAATAAAAGACCCATTGCATTGGTACACGTCCCCCGTAAATGTGTCCATTTACCCATGCCTTTTTTTGACAAAAGCCTACAAATTAGTCTTGAAAAAGACGATCTGTTCGTAGTTAGATAACTTTTTGCTGGGTTCACCAAACTTCCTGTAAAACACACTTTTTCCAGTTTGCTTATCCCTACACCTAACAACACTCAATGAGGAGAGCATTTTAAATACATTTTCCAATCATTCATAGACAGGCCTAATTCTAAAAAACACTGTGGAATTTGTAAACACTGTATAAATCAGTAATATAAAAACCATGATATCATATTCAACCACTTAAGTCCCAGGTGCCATTATAAAACAGTGTTGAAATAGCAGCTATATGAGAAGACTAAAACTAAGTGGCACCCCCAAGTGCCCACAGCAATCGTTGTTCAGTTCCTGGTCTTGTGTTCCTATTACAGAGGGCTTCATATTAAACCACTGCCACACAATCATTCTGCAGTGTGTTTACAGAGTAAGTGTCATATATGACATCACAACACTTCCTGGTAGTGTATAAAAAGCAACCTGCTGCTGCAGAACTGCATGGAGAAGCGAGATCTAGTTTCCCCTTTCTTAAACGATACCAGTAAAACCTTTTTTTTTTAATTAATCAATTAAAAAAATAAAAATATTCCCTCCACATGTTAATTATCAAGTCCCAACAATTGCATCCAGTGCCAGGGCATGGTCAGGCGAACATGAAAAACTGCTCCCCATTCCTCACCAGTTTATGACACATGTGTCTTTTGAAGAGAAGAAAATATTTAAAACATAGGTTTAATCAGGAAAAACCAGAATAAACTCACAGCTGCCCCTCCTGCACTGTGGAAGTTGGGGGGGCACTGTGGGAGGTTAGGAGATCTGCAGCCAGCTGGAGGCGCTCAGGGGACTGGGGGAGCACACAGAGGGCTGAATGAAGAAGATATTCTTCTCCCACTTATTTCAGGCTTGCTATGGGTATGGGTGCTGCTGGGGTGCCCGTACTAATGACAGGTCTGCTTCTGCGTTGCATCAAGATAGGCATTGGTCTACAATGCCTCCTCGTGATGCCTAATAGAGCAGTCCCTGATGCTCAGTGTCCCCTGCCACTCTGCGACATTGCAGCTGTCCCAATGGCACCCCCCACCACCATACACACTCACTCACACTCACACACACACACACACTCACAAACAACATTGCTCTTCAGGGCAGCTGCCCTCCCCTCCCACTTGTCCTAGCCATGATTCGACGATCTGCATGTCAACTTTGATTACTTTGTTAGCATCAACTGCTTATATCAGTGAGCACAATGTCATCCGGAATTCTAGTAATTGCAAGCCTATAAAAATGTCACCATCATGCTAATTTGTTTCCACGCAAACCTGACTTCATCTTGTCCTTTTTATGTTTAATGAGGTTACCCATAAAACAATCTGTATGCTTTACTGAGAAAGCTACTTATAGTTTACATGTATTATTAAATAAAATGCAAGACATTAGGCATTCAAAGGTCACAAATGTGCACAAAACCTCATAATCTAACCACTTAACATTGTCAGATGAAAGTTGCAATGGAAAATGGCAATTCACAAAAGATTGTGGCACCTTTCATATATCTCATTGAAGCATTGTAGGTAACTCTTCCACTACATCGGTGCAAACAATGGGCATGGTTAGTCATTCTCTTAGAAAATAAAGGAGTAGTAGTTTATCAAAATATATGGCTGCTGCATCCAGATTTTTTAGTTGTAAATGTGATGACACAATCTACAGTGTGTAGTTTCTACACGCAGTTGTACTTCTTTTGTTAGCGGCACTTCTGTTGCCACTGTCTGGCTTTACTTTCTGGTGTCATATGCCTAATAGGTGATGAAAAGAAGAGATGTGAGGGAGTCCTAATTGAGGGTTAAGTAGTAATAAGTAATGCAGAAGAGGGCTAAAGAAAAAAGTAAGAAGACGAGGTGGGAGGGCAGCAAAGAGAGTAAGGGACGGTGGATAGTGCGACTTCATTTTATCTTAAAGTTATGGTAGCAATTTATGCAAACACATTTTTTTCTGTGACAATGTAACATCAAAAGGAGAAAAAATCTCCTATATTAAAACATAACTTGGATTCTAAGCTTTACTATTCCATTATGTTCACACTTAATCAGAAGACTTTGTCAGTTATGTTTTGTGGCAAATAACTGGGAATGTGCAGCATTACCATTACAGCAAGAGTAACTATTACCAATGTGGCCTAATTCAGATCCAATGCCAGCCAAATCTCACCCCAACTTGCAGTTATAATTTTTCTTACAGAGACTGGAAACAAGAGACCCAATCAATCTAGTGTTAGGTGCATCTGCAAATCGTGGTGCATTCAGTTGACTGTTGGGAAATGAAGAAGCATCAGAGGACAAAGTAACCATTGTCACAGTAACCATTGCTGTTATACTGATTACAAGAAATCCTAGTTCTATATCCAACAGCATGCAGGGTTACAGAACAGGTCAATTAATAAAATATACAATTCTGTAAATATATATATATATTATTTTTTTCCTGCATTTGAATATCAATCTGTCACACTCTGTATCATCCTTCCTCCCTTCTGTTAAAAGGAATTACATATTTTTCAAGGTGTATGAACAAAGTTTTTTTGCAATAGCTATGACATGTAGCTGAAAAAATTAAGGGGGTTATTCCAAATAACCCAGCCGAAGTGAAGTGAGCCGAACTCTGTTCGGCTATTCACTTCAGCCTTGTACGGCTGATTTCAGTCATGCATTGGCTAAAATCAGCCATACATCGGCTGCCTATGGTAAGCTCTGCATGTTCGGCTGAGCCGAAGTGCAGTAGGAGTTCGACTTAGCCGATCCAACAACTGGATCAGCTGAGCCGAAGCTGCGGCAGCTCACTTGCTGCCGTTCGCCCCTATTCTCATAGGGGTCGAATGGCAGTCAGTGAATAGCCGAATGGCACTCTGCGGCATTAGGCTCGGCTTTTCTGCTCGCTACCTCAGAATAGAAAAAAAGTTAAATGAAAAAAAAATGTGGAAATTTTTTTACAAATCGGAAAATTAAAAGAAGTAAATTTTTAAGAAAAAAAATAGATGATTTAAAAAAAAAGGACGCACGCCGACCCGACCGCATGCGACCAACTCCCACGGCATAAGGTCAAATCTCACAGATGCCGGCAAAATATAAACAATTGGGCGGAGCTAGCGGTGACATCACCACTAGCTCTGCCCAACTGTTTCCTATTGGCCAGCACCTACCAGAGCCCTACCAGGTCCCAGGCAATAAATAACAACTGGGCGGAGGTGGCCGTGATGTCACAGCCGCCTCCGCCCAGTTATTGTTTAATGACAGATCGGTTCCCCATGTCATTTGGGGGCGCTGATCTGTCATTAAAACTGGGCGGAGCTCCGCCCAGCTCTCATTTGTGCGGAGATTGGTCGGCTGTGGCCGACCTTTCTCCACGCTTCGTCTTTCACTAAGGCTCAGCCGAGCCGAAGCATATGGGCTCGGCTCGGCTGCTGTACAGGCTATAGTGAATAGCCCGTACAGCAGCCCTTCGGTTCTACTGAACGGAAGCTACGGCTGGATCCTTCGGCTCATATTTGAATAAGCCTCTAAATGTTTGGTGGGAATGTTGGCCAATATTTATTTTTTGATGGACTGCAACTCCATTATGGCAGTGGAATAGCCATGAATAAAGTCTTATACAACACCTCATTCAAAAGTCCACTTTGAATTGAGTGAGCCCTGAGTATTGAAAATCCAGGTTGGGATGCCTTGGGAGGAATTTCTATGCAGGAAGCTAATTTTTTTTTTTTATGCATGGAAGTATAATACAAGTGGCAGCCTCCTGAATAGTGCCTGAGTATCCCAAACCTGCCTGAACTTTGAAACAAACAAGGTACATGCTAATATATAATATTAGAAATAAGGTGCTGCCAAATATTAGACAATATGACAGATACAGATGAGTAGAGTACAGGGTACAGCACTAGATCACATTACAATGACATACATAAGTATACAATAACAAAGTTATATGTTATTAAGGTAACTTTTTCTGCAATCCATGCCTTCTTAATAAACAAATTAATAGACTACAATGAAACTAGAGCAACAATCACAGAGCTGCAATTCTCATTGGTCAAGACTCAACACGTTTTTTTTTATTACTTATTTAATGTTTATTGATATTTTCAACATGTAAACAAAGGTACAGAGTCAAACAATAGTACACCCATACCTTGTTAAAAAATAGTTACTGACCCAGAACCTTGCCCTGACCCTTAAACTGCAACTAACCCCTAAGACAAATCTTAAAACTCAGGTTAAAAGTTCTATGAAACCAATCTATGCAGCCAAAGTTTTGCCACCTATATACAATGCACTAAACCACTGGCACCAAAAGAGATGTTCCGACCCCAAGACTTTAGAAATGTAGAGAAGCCTCTAAACTTTAAGACAGTTGTGAGCGTATTGCATATCTATTCTTTAGAGTCTAAAGAATAGATATGCAATACGCTCACAAATGTCTTATTTTCTTCTACCTTCATATGTCTTTTTTGTTTCTTAAACATAAAAAGGTATATGTATATATGTATAATTTTTCTTATAGAAGTGCCATTTTTTTGATCTTGCAAAGGCTACCTCTCTCTAGAGAGAGATGCTTTCCATGCATGTTAGTTTCCATATATATGACAACATAATTAGACAGCTATAATTAGGCTGACAAGAAAACAAAATAGTGTTTTAAATGAGCATATTACAATAAATAAAACATTCCACTTACATAGATTTATATAGCCGAAAGTCTTGCAAATCCAACTGTTGCCGTTTTCTTCTGTATTAAATTATACAGGTGTTAAAATCTGGAACTCCTAAATTTCACTAAATGTATAACCTTTCATCTATGGGAACATGAAGACGAAGAGCTTAGGATAAGGATGTCAAAATATATATAGTATGCTTCCTGTCCTTTCTAAACGTAAAAAACAAAACTGATATAGCTAGGTAACCACATACTAGCAAATAGTTTTCAAGATTTAGGGCACCTGTCGTAGGGCATGCAAACAAATCTTGTTTTAAGATGCAAAACAGCCTTTGTGGTATTCCAATTGTTGGAAAATATTTTTTTTTAATCCTTCCATTGACCTGATTTGCTTTTGCAGCACTTGCTGCACAGTGATTTTTGCATAAGAAAATCATCTCTACTTTCCTATCCCACTACTTATAATATTTCCGATAAAAATGTGTTTGAAATTCAAATGACTAGGGCAGGCACTGTGCATCTTTTGTAATACCTGCTTAACATTCCCAATCGGAAAGAAAGCAACCTAAAACTGTAGACAAGGAGCATATTCTTTCACAATAAAAGTATGGTATTTAATAAAAGCAACCAGATTGCACAGAATAAAGTGAAAACACACACAAAACAAGAAATGTTTTTTAGTTACTGTGCACAGAAGTGTCTTGCATGCTGATTAAAAGGGAGGTGGGTGGTGATACAAGGTTGGACCATGGGGCGACGCAGGATTCCTAATCCACAGAATGGAGGAAGTTGAAGTAGATGTCCAGGGCTTGGGGACCCTGTGTGATACTGAATTTGTTGTAGGTCACGTGTTCATAGTGACATTGTAGCACAGGTTACAGTGAATTCCTAAGGCTTGGTGACTAAAGCATGACACTGGGCATGCTATTGGCCACAGCAGAAAACCTCCAAGACCTGAGAATCTGGTATTAAACTTGCAGCAGTATGTAATCTTCATTCTTTAGTATTAAACCAGTGTACCTGGAGGACAAATCTTGCCTCCTTACAACACTAAGCTAAGCGGAAATCTATCCCATTAGGAAGATTTTCATTAATTTTATAATAACCGCACAGGAATTGAGAGGAAATGACTCCAAAGTGAGGGAAATCCCTGGTGGTCAGCAGGGTCACCAGAACTCAAGACATCAACACTGTTGGATTTCTCATCTATTTCTGTTCTGATGACAACCCAAAATGTATGTTTTTGTTTCACTTTTACTTTTAGTGTTAACAGTCACCAACACAAACAGAGAAGGGGAATCTCCCTAAAGGTCCCCACACACCTTACGATAATCGTACGATAATCGCGGGAAATCCCGCGATCGTACGATTATCGTAAGGTGTGTGGAAGCCGTGCGACCTCTACTACTGTAAGGTCGCACGACTTTAAACTTACGGACATGTTCGAAAACCCGCCGAGCATCGTACGATGTTCGGCGGGTTTGTGGCATGTCCGTACGATAACAGCCGTACGGGCCGGTGTGCGCAAGCGCACACTGCCCGTTCGGCATTGCGGTCATCGGCAGCCCCCCCTCAGGGGGCGTGGCTTGCGAACATCGCAAGTACAATCTGCTTATGCAAGATAGGCAGATCGTACGTTTTTTTTAAGTACCTTACAACCATCGCAAGACAAAAGTCTTGCGATGGTTGTAAGGTGTGTGCCCAGCCTAACAGGTACAAAGCAATAAAAGCCTGACAGGTGTTCTAATCCCTCTCCACTCTATCCAAAACTAAAAACAAACGTTTTGCCTTCAGTTACACTTTAACTCTATGTTTTAGGAGTGGCTGTTCCTAGGACTAATGCTTTATATACCATATCATGATGGTCCATTTTGCAAGCCACATATTACCTTGGGAGTAGGCACCAATCAGCCATAACATTATGACCACTGAGAGGTGAAGCAAATAACATTGATTATCTCGTTACTATGGCACCTGGAAGTGGATGGGATATATTAGGCAGCAAGTGAACATTTTGTCCCTTAAGTTGATGTGTTGGAAGCAGAAAAAATAAGCAAGTGTAAGGATTTGAGCGACTTTGACAAGGGCCAGATTGTGATGGCTAGGCAACTAGGTCAAAGCAACTCCAAAACTGCAGCTTTTGTGGAATGTTCCCGGTCTGCAGTGGTCAGTACCTACCACAAATGATCCAAGGAAAACTGGTGAAGTGGCAACAGGTTCATGGGCGGCCAAGGCTCACTGATACGCCCTCCGGCCACAATGCGATCGCTCGCAGGGATTGTGCCTGCGGTCCGGTCCAATCAACATAGTGTTTGCAGCATACTGACCGCACCTCACTGGACTGGACCGCAGGCACAATGTGCCGTGCGATCGCATTGCGGCCGGAGGGCGTGGCTACGGTGCCATTCACTTCAATGGCCCGTCACGCCCCCTCCTGCCCCACAAAAAAGTGAGTCGGCCGCAATGCGATGCAGTGCGTTCCGGCCAGAATCGGACTGGAACGCACTGCATCTGGTGTGAATGTAAGGAAGGGTTAAAACTTCTGAAATTAATAGTTTTGGATATACATAAACAATGAGGGATGTTTAAAGTTTGATATATGATTTTTTTTCATATAAGCCATCCCCGATCGGTTGGAAAAGTTTATCCAAAAGATGTTTTTATAGCATTTTACAATGTGGGTTGGTCACATTTGACTTTAGGTCTACTGGAACCTCCTCCAGCTGCCATAAGTAAAAGAAAAAAAGGTTGGCCAACCTCCACTACCTACTTCCCTAATACTTACCATTTCCCTGCAGCAGGGCCTTCTGGACCCTTCAAGCATATTCTTTCTTTAGCTTCTGTTGGCTGAGGTGAAGGATCGCATCTTTGTGAGGCAGCAAACCTCTGAGCTGCATGCATCTGAGATAGAGGAGCAAGATGTGCAGCGGCTGCAGGAACCCCAGGGAACCTGTATTTGGGAATAGGGCAGGTGACCACATTTATAAAAGCAAAGGGACCCAACAGAGTTAAAGCCGATTTTCTCCTAAGACTAAAGCCTGCTGAATCAGACAAAATTCAAGCCATGGGTGGCCCTGTACCACCCGGCTTAAGAAACTTTAAATGAAAGATTAAAGGAGCCATCATATATAGTATCTGCTTTATTAATTACAATTAATACACATTGTTCTTGGTAGGGGCACAATACCCTATGTAAAAGGTGCATATGGCCATATATAGCATATGCTCCAAATTTTGATTCTGTACTTCAGTCTGTAGTTTTATCCCCCAGAACCTTTTGCTCCACACATACATTTGCTATTTATGAATTTCATTCTCATGATGACCAGAACAGAGGGTTAGTAACCCAATGAAAACCATATGACCCCTTCTTGCACAGTCACATGTATAACATTTCATACAGCAAATATTCATCATAAAAGTTATATTATTACACTGACTTATGATACAAGTATAAACCAATTGGCTCATTGGCAGCTAACCCAACCCCCCTTCCATCATATTCATCCACTATTATAAATAAAGCAAAACAACAAGCACAGCCATCCCTTAGTTATCCACCAACGTTTTATTCACTTGAGGCCTGTTTGGACATCTTTCATCAGTTCTTTATTGTGCTCCATTCTTTGCATCCATATATTGTCATATTAACATCATCCCTTTGTGCATCCACCCTATACCTCCATTAAAGGAGAACTATGGGGTTAAGGCTTTTCCCCATAGTTATCCTTAGGGTAACGGGAGGACACAAACTAGCGTCCTCTCGTCACCCTAGGCTCAGTATACCGCGAGCTGTAGCTCGCGGTATTCTGAGGCGCCGCAGCTGAAGCGGATCCCGACAATTGTGCCGGGATCCGCCCAGCTGCGTGACTGACAGCTGGCTCTGCCTATCTAGAGGCAGAGCCAGCTGTACCCGCCCCCTCCCCCGTCCGTTCCGCCAGTCAGCGCTGGCGGATCAGAGCGGGAGGGGGGGAATCCATCCCCTCCCCTGTCACGGCAGAGAGCCGTGACAGGATCGAGAGGTGAGCAAATGCCTGTATGTGTTCGCTCACCTCCTGATCTACTGAGCCGTCCTATGACAGTCTCATTGTCACAGGTCGGCTAGAACTATGAGGTGAGTGAAAAGCACTCAGTTCTCCTTTAAAGGCAGATTCTGTGGCATATCTGTGGGGTACTAACATATTTTACATCCCACCTCATTACCTACCCATTTCAGCTTCTTCACTTTGAGGGAGCAGTTGAGTTTACTTAGTCTTTTGTTTATCTTTTAAAAAAAATTAAAGTAGTATTAAACTCTCAAACTTTTTTAAATCATGAATCCAGATCAAACAAATATACATTGCCCAGCAAAGCATTGGTTTATATTTGTGCCCACTTACAATCATCATGTTTCTGAACAGCTGCTTCCAAGTTTCTCAGCTCAGTTTCCCTGAGCTTCCTGTACAGTACAAGATCACAAGGGACAAAACAGACTGCAGCAATTGTTCATCTACTAGCTTGGAGAAGGGAGGAGGATGGAGAGGGGGTGTTTGTGGAGACACACACAGCTTACTAGCACACACGAGGGTGACTCCATAGCACTCTGCTTGAAAAAGGAGCCACTATAAAACAGGACGTCAGGACCAGTGCTCAGGAGACCCGCTGATTATGCAGGAAAATAAAACTCAAGAAGCAGCATCCATTGTAAGTGATTTAATCAGTATTTGAAATAGCTTAAAATCCTTTTGACTTTAATATCACTTTGCATAACTTATATAAGAGAGCCCGGAGCTCTCTAGATCTGGGCGGGCGTCTTTAGACGTCCGCTCAGACACGCCCCCTCGCGCGTGCCGCGCGCGTGAACGGGAAATTGCCGTTTATTAAAAACAGGCAGCGATGCCTGATACGATACAAGCGATCCGCTGGCTTTAGATCTGAACACTGAAAAATGGCCTGGCCAGGAAGGGGGTCTAAACACCTGGTCATGAAGTGGTTAATAAACAAACCCTAATCAGGAACAATCTTCCTGAATTTAAATTGGTGCCTGAATTGTAGGTCTAGTTCAAACTAGGAGTAAAATACTTGGGACATATTATAGAGGGAAATTTCGTAAAGCCTTTCTCAAGCTTCCAGTAGGAGTTTCGGCTCCCAAATCAAATGCTGTTTAGATACCCCCAAATGAATGAGACTACTCCCCTCTTTGCTGATGGAGCTGCATGATAATCCTTTAGTGTTTTATCTGTGCTCACCTCATCCACACATATCTGTAGTGGACCATCACTTAACCACTTCCGGGCCGCAATACGTACATATATGGCGGCAAACAGAAGTGGTTATACCAAGAGAACACAGCTGCTACTGGTGTCAATTTAAATAGCCAGCAATGGTCACTGTCCCCAGTGTGGGGCCCGGAACCGTCACGGTGGGTCTCCCCGCAACAATCAGAGAGAGATCAGCAGGCTTCCAGCCGCTGAGCTCTTCTCCGATCACTGGATCCGGAAGAGATGTGTATTACATCACTTCCGATGTCACTGTTTACAAACATGCGTTGGTGAGCCTATGTGCAAAGCAAAAATTGCGATACGCGTTACATATCGCCGCAAACGATAGAGTAAGAGCAATAATTCTAGAGCCATTAATCAATCTTCGCACTAAACTGATGGATTGGATTAGTTGTAGAATTATTTTTCAGGGGAGTGTGTTTATACCCGTCCCTTATCCCTCCTTGATTCGCTCTCACATTTGGTCCGGGTAACGAGGAGAAATATCGTTTTAAATTTATTTTCCTTACAAACTTGTTTAAGTCTATAAAAAAATCAAATTTATTTAAATTCTTAACTTAACTGAACGCAATTTTAAGGCTTGACATGTTTGGTATCTATTTACCCAACATATATTTTACAAAATAATAGGATATTATATTATGTTTCTGTGCACTAAATTTCATTTTAGTGTAATGTATCCTAAAAATACTGGTTTGATAAACATTTGCACAAATACCGTGCAATATAAAAAATTGCAACTAGTTTTTTTTTTTCTGCAGGGCCTCTGCTTTCAGAAAATAAATAATTGTTTGGGAGTTTGAAGCCGTTTTCTAGCCAAGAATTCAGATTATATCATGTGTGTGCAAATGTAAGAAATTGCTCAGGACAGCAAGTGGTTAAAAAACACCCACAGAATTTGTTGGCTCAGGCTGCAAGGCAGTCCAGGAATGAGACGATTAAGCCAGTAGATTAGTTACAGTGGCATCAAGCACTGACTAACCATAAGTATATTTCGCTAAAGGTATCCTGACAAAATAACCCATCTATATTTTTGGCAATGCACCCACCTGCCTAGCCTAAATTAACCCTTCTCACAGTCCTTAATGTTCACAATGCTTCAACCACTCTGGAACCTTTTATCACAGGATTTGGTTGTGCCCTGTTATCCAGGACTACTAGAGGCAGGTCATTACATTTCTTTATGACAACATTGGGTTGCCTTTGATTATAGACCCTAAGGTGTGTGTGTTAGGAGTATTTCCTTTCTCTGATAAATGATGCCTGTACTACTGTTTTTTGCAACAAAGCTCTGGATACAAACTCTGCCACCGACGTTGGGGCAATGGTGTTGTGATGTTAACTGCTCTATACCAGATAAATGCTTAGTGTATAAGTATAGGAGTTTCAGCTGACGTTTCATCAACCTTTGCACTTTAATCATTGGCTGTATAGATGTGTGTCATTGATCAGTGTACCTAATGTTTTGTTTAAGGCCTTAACCCCATGGAATATAATGCATTTTAGTACAATGTAGCGCACATTTCTTTTTTACTATTGTCTTGCTTATTTAGGTTCCATTTTGCATCTTGCATTTAATTGTACGTGCATGCGACATTTGTATGGATATGACAATTTTTGTAATCTTTCGTGCCTTGTGGTTTTTATGGTATATTTGCATAGTAATGTCCTATGCATCTGGTTTTTCTCATAAGGAAGTAAAAAAAAAACTAATTCTAGGTTGCAACACTACAAAAATGTGAAAACGATCCATGGGGCAAATACATAAACTACTGAAGATGTGTACATTTCCAGATTAGCTAAGGCTGTTTACAAGAAATATGGCACCAAAACCTGCTGAATAAGATGCTAAATATGTCCTTATTGTGAACATTGCCCAAGGCAGATGCAAAGCACTGCAACCTACCTCTACAATTACTTACTGACTGACTGGGTACATCTGAGCTTCAAAATCAAAGCAGTAGAGCAAGTACAAACACATAGCTCCTAAGCAGTAGAGCAAGTACAAACACATAGCTCCTAAGCAGTAGAGCAAGTACAAACACATGGGCCTCTATGTTCCCGGCAGAGGAGCTATACAGTGCCCCATGCTGGTACATGACATTTTTATAGTCACTCTTTATATATTTATTTTGTTTATCTGTCCAGGCAGGTGGTGGGGGTCATCTCATGTGCACACTGCTGGTGAGGACCCAGGAAAAATATACTGGGTTCTTATGATTTGGAAAACTATGACTAAAATGTATTAAATTGTATTTATTAAGTTACATTAAAAACAGCTCCCATCTTACACACATCCTCCAGCATTCCTCTCCCTATTAAACCTTTTAGAGACCCAAGCAGTTGCTGAAGGGAAAAAAAAAAAGGTATGATTAGATCTGTGTACATTTATTTTAAACAAACTTACCTTTTTGATTGGTCTTAAAAATTACAGAAAGAAGTGAAGAATATACAATATGCACACTAGTCAGCCTTGCTTATCAAAGTATCTTGCCAAGCCTTATGGAACACTTAACCTCAGCTGGTCAGACAATTTTTACCATTGTTTTGATTTTCTACTGCTGTTTTGCTAGCGTTTGTAAAAGACCCCCCCAACCACATATTTTCTGAAAGCACAATCCGGTAGAATAAGAATGTTAAATGACGCCTTTTTGCGAAAGGGTAAAAAAAATTTAAGAAACGCAAAACTGCAAATAAGCGGCTAAAGTTAAATGTCGTTTGTGCGCTTTGTTGTGATAAAATGATGCAGGCATACATTTAGTTGTATCACAACGCGTGACAATGCATTACAACTCTTTGCCATGCCCTGTCACACAGTTAAATTAATGTTATTTTGAAAATAAAAAAAAAAATCAACCACTGCGCTGCGTTCTAACGCACTGCAGCACATGTATGGCAAATGGAGCAATAAGAGCGTAAATCCTGAAGGTGTGAATGGTGTGGGGACACAATTGGTAAAAATACAATTGGTAAAAATAAAAAATAAATTAAATGCAAGTTAAAAGTGGGGACTTACTTTAGGTGTCAAAGATCCGGGCACCGGGGGCCCCGATGAGATTCTGGCGATGCAAGGAGTATTGTGAGGAAGTGTTCAGTGTATGATAGTCTCCAGATGAGGACTTGGGGGCAAAGCAGGGCAGGTCCTAGGGTTTGGCCATGACGGCTGGAATGGGAGTCATCGGGTGTGTTAATGAACCCAGGGATAGAAGAATGAAGTGAAGACCAGATGTGAACTGGGGGTTGTGTGTGCCGGGGGAGCGGCTGCCTCTGATCTTAGCCGCTGTGTTTTGGGAAGTGGTGAAGTGAAGGTGGCAGAGGGCTGGAGAAGGACGTGCACGGGGCAGTGATGAGGGAGCAATGCGTTTCGAGGAGATCCTCTTTCTCAAGCCACTTTTCTTTTCGAGCTTGAGAAAGAGGATCTCCTCGAAATGCGTTGCTCCCTCATCACTGCCCCGTGCACGTCCTTCTCCAGCCCTCTGCCACCTTCACTTCCGGGGGATGAGGCGCCCAGAATTTTAATGAATAGCTCTCATCAGCAGCTTGATAGCCGATGACAGCTATTCTTTTACAGGGGACCGATCTGATATGTTCTTGGTCACTAACAAGGGTGAAATCCACCGACGTATGGCACACTGGCGTGCCAGCTGCAATCGGTTGCGTTCCGCTGTATGCCATACGTCGGTGGCAGCAAAAGGGTTAAAGTGTTGATGGTGCATACAGAGGATCGGTAAACATCACAGATATATTTACTGATGCTCCTGCTCTCCATCTTGAGCCACGCAGCCACACACAGAACAGAGCCGCTGGCCACACTGAATCTGACAACAGGGGGCTCTGCTTGCCTCACCGCTCGGCTATCTTGACAAGCGGCTCCCCCCCTCAGCACTGTATTTCTCCTCATCGGATCCCCACTGCCTTAGCCCATACAGATGGGGGAGAGCAGCAGGCATCTGAGGAAAAACAGATGACAGCATTAAGCCGCTCTGGGAGGGCAGAAGAAGCAGATATGGGGGGGAAGGGGCGCCCGGAATTTTAATGAATAGCTCTCATCAGCAGCTTGATTGCTGATGACAGCTATTCTTTTACAGTGGACCGATCTGATATACGTTCTTAGTCTTCTTAGTCACTAACAAGGGTGAAAGCCACTGACGTGCCAACTGCAAGCGGTTGCGTTCCGCCGTATGCCACAAGTCGGTGGCAGCAAAAGGGTTAAACCAAGCCAAAGGTTGGAACACGATCAAGAAACCACTTGTCTGCTGTATAATAGTGTCTATACGGAGTCAGTTGTGTTCTGAAATGCCAGGCATACCTAATAAAATGCATGCTGTATTTGGAGAGGAAAAACCAACTAGGACTAATTCCCTTCTATTGGCTACAGAGTGTATTATCACCAATAAGGAGGCTACTGTACAGTACGTAAAAATTACCAGGAACAGCCCTGGTCAACTTGTTTTTTTGGGGTTTATGTTAGGCTGCGCACAAGACAAAGGCCTGGACTGTCATACTGCATGGAGGTTAACTTTGACAAGAACTGCTTTGCCCAGAAGCAATCAATGAGATTCAAACATTTTCTAAAACTATTTTCCTGGGCAGTTTTCAACCCCATTTGGCTGCTTTACTTTCTTTGTTAACATGAAAAATATCTAATGCCGAGTCTTATTTAATAAGATATTAAAATATTTTATTTTCATGTTAAATGCATGCTAAGTAAGGTGTATTTATTACCTCTACCAGAGATCACAGTACTTCTTGACAAATGGCATCTGCTTTTCTCTTCAGAAGAGTGGCAAATTCTTTGTTCAGACTTTATTAGGGGGTCAGCATTTACTTCATTGACCAAGGTGCTGACTCAGGAATGACACATTTAGGCGAATCCATGTGCCTGAGCAATTTACAAAACTCTGGCACTGATTACTCCCCTATTGCATTCTGTTGCCTTGCGGCATACTACAAAAGATAAAATGTTGCAGCACGATTACTGGGAGAGAAATTGCTTACTGGCTACAACTGATCAAAAGCCAGTGGTGCTGGACCTTTAGTATAAAATTAGCATAGAGTGTATGACAATACTCCATGCATAGAAAAGGTAGTGGGTTTCCCCTTGAAAAAAGCAAAACTCCCTCTAACATGCTTTGGTACACTGGATTTGACCACAAACTAAATAAAACTTGTTGTGCCTTAATGATAATTCAGTGGGCAAGTGGTTAAATATAAAAATATGGCAAATTCAAGGTTATACGATCATTTAACAAGAACCTAAAAGGGCATTATCAGAGAATTGAGTGGTAATGGTAGTTAATGGTCAGCTCAACAGATGGAAAAGCTGCCTGAAAAATGTAGACAGGTGGCTGCGGGAGTAGTAAAAACAGTGACAAACAGCTGGGATGGAGGAATTCACATGCATTCTTTACCCCATTTTTTTTTTTGTCCCCTATCAATACATCTCTAACTATATATTTGTTTCCCCATTGAAATCTGTTTACTGGGCATTTAATCAAAGGAAGAGGTCTTTATGAAAGTATATGTTTTATATGTAATAACCAGGTACCTCTTGATAAAATAATCAATCAAGATTAGCATTAGTTTCATTACGGATTATCACATAGCATTTTGTTCACTTACTTTTACCCATATGGATATTTTTATTTACTGCCAATTGTATCCATCTCCTATGTGCTTTTTATCATTTCAGTATTGAGTGTGCTTGTAACCATTTTTTTAATACTCATTTTACCCACTGTTGTATAAACTTCCTCCAGATTTGTTTGTTTTTGATGTTTACCTCCAGCCCTGAAGAAGCCATTGAAACTGTCACTTAAACAACACCCTTCGATATCCCACTCCAATTGGGTGCAAAAATTGAAAAAAAGGGCCTCAGTCATGAAGGGGTTAAACAGAAAGTGATAGTCTTAGGCAAATACACTTCACTGGAGCGCAAGAACTCATTTTTTTAATGATAAAAATAAAAAAGTATACTGCTTCTGTGTATTATGACTTGCAGATTGAAGTTATTGAAAGATCTACGTTAAGGACACTATGATAAATAAGGCAGACTCTGACTGTAATACACACAACCTAACATCTTTCTCATGAAGACGCCATGCTATATGAAATGTATCTATCATTTGTAGGCTTGCTCTGAGAAGACAGGCTTTATTTTCTTTTTTAGCAACCTAATACACTATTCCTGAAAAGTGTTGCAACATTGCTTGCTAGCAGGAAACTTAACTGTTAAGCATGCAAAGGATTGTGCCGTTAAATAAATGATCAAGTATTTTAAATTGAACTGTTATAGAAAGAATTCCAAAATGTCAGCAGGTTTGACATTTTAAAAACAAAAAAATGCTTAGATTTTAAATTCCCGATGTTGCTTGTCTTCTCATTCAGAAAATGTTATCTATGAGCCAGTCCTTTCAGATGCTAGAATTCCAAAAATGGACGATCCTGAAGATTCCAAGTCAACATTAGTATTCTGTGTTTTATCAGTTGAAAGACAAAGATGATGGCAACACTTTACTGTCCAAGACATCAGCCAATAATCCAGCTTTTAACCTCTACAGCTTTCTTTGATCAGTATTAAATTTCAAAGCCACCAAAACCGGACATACACAATAAGCATTACTGAAAACACGGCAACAGCTGCCAGCTTAGCATAGGTGGATCGCATGTTCAGGTATTTTGCATCTTGGCGGTATTTTTTGGACAAACTTGACAAGTTGCTGGCCTTTGTATCCAGTGCTGAAAAAAATAAAAATAATAGATGAATACATTTCCCCTTTAGCATACACATGAACCAGGGGAAAAAAAATAGAAGGAAAATATCTATTGTTACCGATATAATGGTTTATTGTTTTTTATGTACACACAATGAAATATAGTCATATCTTCTCCTGGAATTGTAAATTCAAACAATCCAAAATCTAAACTGGTTTCTTAGACGCAACAATACTTGTAAATCTCAAACCTAAATACAACATAACTAGATTGATAGGTTATAAATATTGACAATTACATCCCTAATTGTACAACAAAAAAATGATATAGTAAAATAGAAGTGCAAATGTAATGGTGAGACTGTTTACAATGGGTGAAGTCTGGCAATGCAAAATGGGAGCACTGTAACCTTTGGTACATGAAGAACACTATGATTTAAAAATTACTGCAGCATCTTAGCTTAATTAATCACATGACTAGGCTGATAATAATCCTGGCTGTGCTCTCTTTTGGACCAACGGGGCAAATGGAAAAGGTTGTGGTGGTGCTCTCTTTTGGACAAACAGGTGTAAGTGATCCTGTCTGCTTCTGAGCAGGGACACACGTAAGGACGTCCAGGTCGGGTGAGCGCAGGGTGGCGTACTCCCATAGAGAAGGACAGGCTGCTGCGTATAATCACACGCAGCACCTGTCCTTCCCGGGAGCTGCCCGCAGCACAGATCTGTATGGGCTGGCCGTTACCCGTGTGAATTAGGTCTTAGGGTTCATCTCTATAAACAAGATTTGCAGCACATTATGACCACTAGATGGAGCCTAGGAACATTTTTTTAAATGGATCCCTAAAGCTAGCCATACACGATACAAATAATCAAGAACCTGCCGAAATGAGCCCAGTGGCTGCCACTGTTGGCACCCTTTTGGCCAGCATCCCTTGATCAGCTGATAAAAAGGAGCGGGTAAGAAATTCTTCGAACGGAGCAGGCAGCCAAAAAACTGCTGGCTTCGATCGGGTAATCTGACAGTGGCCAGCGTTGGAATACAATGCAAACTGTGGGAGATTCCTCAAATGGAGAAATCTAATATTTTCCTACTTCAGCCTGCGGGTTGAGCAAAAAAAAAATAAAAAATTATAACGGTGTATTGCCAGCTTAAGAGTTGGTCACTAGGGAAAAAGAAGGTAAACCTATTAAAAACCTTCTTTAGCATTGTGAATACAAAAAAAAGCCTTAGAGCGGATTTACAAAATAAAGGAGCAAGGTATTCAACCTGTAACTCTGCAGACCTGTAGATTTAACTTGTATAGTAGGGAAGATATTTGTTGGTTTGCTAAAGGACCACATACAAGTGTGTCCACTAAGGAACAATACCAGAAGTGACAGCCAGCATGGATTTATGATGCAATTTATTTTGTCTGCATCTAGAATCTAACATAAATTTAAAATGTTGATCCCATATGGGTCTAGGAGCGAGATAAGGACTTTTTGAATTCAACTACCTACTAAAGCAAAAAATAAATATATGTTTATCCATAAATGTTATAAGTTACAGGTTATAAATGTTATATGCAAGACACAACTTAGTTCTGTTTTTTTTCCCCTTAACATTGTGAATATTTGGGATCCTATGTGCAATCCTTCGTCATATTTTTTTTTAACATAATGTTGAGTCCTCAGGTGTCAAGGCTTTATTTTATTACAACACAGGCTGCTCCATTTGGTATAATGAAGGCAGACCCTCCCCACTTAGTAATAAGTTTTTTTTTGTTTGTTTGTTTTTTTTAAAAAAGGACACAGAGAACCCCAAATCTGTTTTATTTAGAACAGAGAAAGTTGTTTATAGCTCTTGTGCAGGAGATTCTTCCTACTGCTCAACAAACAAATTTTCATAGACACACTTTCTATAGAAGGCAAACATGTACACTAAAAGTCAAAACAATCCAACAGTAATAAATATATATTTCT
>NW_017308764.1:24140-46220 GCF_000935625.1 Nanorana parkeri | reverse complement strand
TTTTTTTTTTTTTTTTTTTTTTTTTTACACACATACCTGAGAGAGCTTCACCACGTAATAAGACTTCTTCAATGTTTGCCACCATGATTTTCTGCACATCGTGTAATTCAGTGTTAATGGAGCCCAGGTTTCTTCGTGCTCGACTATCTATATAGGACTTTTTTGTCTTCTGAATGTAATTATCTACATACACACAACACAATTAATTATCACAATACTTTATTTAGTATGGTAAATGACATTTGTTAAGCTGGAACTCTAGAGATTTTTCTGTTTTCATTACTGGCTATACTAATACTAAACCCATCATTTGATGAAACTTTCATTTGGATATTTTGACTGAATATTCAATCATTTTCACTATCATTTCAATTACCTCCATTATGAACTTTTCACACTGAGAGTGACTGGATTGTGGTGGAATTTCCAGTTTGTGTTGCATTGAATCAGACATCTGGTTAATTGCATGAAAAAAATATGTATGGTGAGCATTACATGCTCTGTCAGCTTTTTCTTGCTGCAATTCAGTACATTTCCTTTTGTGTGGTCTCCAAGACAGGAAATAAGAAGGAATCTCTACAACGCTATTTTCTACAGTGGAAAAAGAGTTAAAACATTTGTCAGGTTTCTATTACTGTCTGTCTCCCAACTGGGAAATTCCCTTCCCTTGCAAATCCACAGAGGAAGAGAAGGGGCATCTCCCCAGTGGAGACACAGTGAGCAATAAAAATCACAAGTTTAAAACCTTGAGTTCTATTTTAACTTTAAACAAAACAGAATTGTATTCATTGGTTTTGGATTTATTAAAACTTTTGCTATTAGGTGGGGGGGAGGTACATGTTAGTTTCATACTTCGCTCCTAGTAGCCACACTTGTTTACAATTTCTTTTTTTTATTTTTCAAAATGCTCAGTCTGCAATTGCTAGTTATGTTCTTTATTATATTCATCTGCATCAGACCACAGCGCATCCACGTGTTGATAACACAGACATGCACATGGCAGCACTAAGTACAATGTTAATACAGAACATACACAGCCTAAATTCTGGATATACAAACACTATATTAAATACATGTGACAATAACATGCATCTAACACTTATGAGAAGGATACTGAAGTTTCTGAGAAAAAGAAAAAAAAAACACTGCCTGCTTGGAAGCACCTCATATGTAACCAAGCCAGAGGATCATAAAAATAAAAATTATTGTGCAGTTTAATAACAATGAGGGGAATGTATCAAAACCGGAGCAGACAAAATCTGGAGCAGTTGCACAGGACAACCATTGGTCCCTGTGCACAGCTGCTCCAATGTTGATAAATTCCCCTCATAGTATTTTGGAAATTTCTAATGAGAATAAGTACACACCGCACATATGTAAAATACATAGTTAGGATTCTGTTACATTATATGCTTAGTTGTGTTAGGGGTCCGTTGTGATGCGGTGTACTGCGCTGCAACATGCTGCAGTGAAAGAAGTACCGTATGTAGTACTTTTTTCAGTGCACACCATCCCCATAAAGCATTGTGAACAGATTTCACTGTAAACAGCGCTGTCTTCTCTATGCAGTAGGACTGTGCTGGGCAAGGCTGCCCAATATAGCCAAACCCACCACAAAGTTTTTACATTTTTGCATACTCAAAACATTTCTCCACATCGTTATTTTATTCAATTCCAGCATGCCATTTTTTTTTCTTACAACTCACCAAACTCTATAAAGGAGTAAGGCCTTGATACAGTTGGTACCTTCTTCCCATGCTGCTCATCAAATTCATTGTACAAATCTTCTAAATAAGCAAATGCCAGCTTCTTCGGAAATGACATTTCACACAGCACGAGATAGCAAACACCTTTTTCAATTTGGTAGCTGTGGGTTACAAAATATAATTCATAAGTTTCCTAGAGCCGAGACCTCTATACCTGGCTTTACTGAGGTTTTGGGTGTTTGTTTGTTTGTTTTTTATACTCTGGGTACTGTTTTTGGTCTGGTGCATTGATGAACCGAGATTGCTCAGCGACATTGGTTTGCTCATATATTCAAGTCTGTTAAACATTTAGGCCTCCTTTAGCGTTGCGGTAAAGTACATTAAAATGCGCGTTAATGTGCGTTTATCACAACACACATACTGCAGTGTGGCGCAATTTATACTGCATGGCGCCCCAACACAATAAACCAGCAGACACGATTCACCTGTCTTGAAGCACCTTTCAAAGGCTCTTCTGGGTAGTCTGGTAAACATCACAGGTCTGTACTCTTCTTCTTTGACAGTGGCAGGTCCTTCTTTATGTGCCAAACGGCGCTTATATAATGACGGGAGCACCAGCTAGTGCAGCAATACGCTAAGCCCAGGCCGATGTGATAATGTTCCCTGAAGAGGCTGGGCCATGGCATTCTGGGCTCAGAGGAAAGTGGTTGAATGATGCTGGTAGTCCTTCCTTCTGGAAGACTAGCAACATCTAGTGGTGCAAAGGAATTACTGTGGGGGAAAGGATCAGCCTAAATTAAGGGGTCTATTCACAAAAGGGTGAAGAGTTTGGAGAAGGCAGGAGAAGGGAACAATCTAGGACAACATAGCTGAACTGGAAAGTGAACTGAATTGGAGTATTTTTCCAAACCGGCTATTTTGTCCTAGATTGTTCACTTCTATTGCCTTCTCCAAACTCTTCACCCTTTAGTGAATAGACCTGTAAAAGTTAACATATAAACATGAGAAATGACATACTGCAATCTGACATTTTTTGGCGTAGAATGAATTGAAAGAAAGTGGAGAGGTACAGATCTAAAATAAACCCAAAATATTCTGGATATATAGGTTGAAAACAGATGGTCTTAAGATTTATTTTGATTAATAATAAAACTGGAGTTAATAAATGACCCATAGGATGTGGCTGATGCACTTTTGCTGTTTAGTTAGAGCGTAAAAAACATTTTATAAGGATGAAAATGAAGAAAAGAATGGGGTTGTGGTCACTTCAAGAGAGTGGGAACTATGCTTAATTATGAAACTGTCTCAAGTTGTACAGTGTTGCTCATAGGTTTACATAACCCTGGCAGATATTGTGTAAATGTCAGCCATGTTTGCATCACCAGTGCCACAAAACAGTCCACTCACAATATACTAAACAGCATCTAGAAAAGCCTCAAAACTTCTGAAACAAAATCATTTGGAGTGGTAAGAGCAAAATTACATTTATGGTCACAACCATAAACACTGTTTGGAGAGGAGTTAACAAGGCCTATGAAGAGAAGCATGCCATCTCTACCGTGAAGCATTAAAGCAGTTCATCTACTAGGTTGGAGGAGGTAGGAGAGGGGGCCAGGGGGGAGGGAAGTAGCTTGATTTGCTGTGGCTCCACGCACAGGTGTGTAGACATTTTTAAAAAATGCACCAGTCCAAGGACTAATGCGGGGGTCCAATATACTTGTTCCTCATGACAATCTACTTGTCCTGGTTGTAACCTGAATTACTATTTTAAGTTATGAACCGCTATATAAGCATTCACACTTACAGGTTTGAGATTCTAAGGATTCATTCATGAGATTTTTGAGCTCAACACAATAACAGAATTTATTGGTATATAGCATCAAGACTTAAATACAATGAACCAACAATCTATTTAACTACAACATACAAAGAAAAGATTTAAACATGCCAAATACCCAGACATTGGTATCTAACAGACAAACAGTTAAGTGGTGGAAAGATTATATGTATAGTTACCCATTAATCGTCACAGGAGGCCCCATCCTGGTGAAAAAAGAGCCTATTTGCAATTCCTTGGGCCTGACACTCCCCTCCACCATGATAAACACATCAAAAGACTGTATTTCCCAACAAGCTACCATCACCTCAGTTAAAACGACATATAAAACTATATACATATTACCTATACTTTGTGACATAAACTCTGTATGGTAACAGGTACAAAAAATAATTTTATCCAAAACCGTATTTCACCGTGCCAAGAAGCGCTTCTCATTGGTCAGCATGGTCACCTGACCAACAAGGGTTCGCAATTTGCGAGTAAAGCTCAAAATCCATAGCGCTGGGCTGCACTGGACAGCATTATGGGGTACAGATAGTACACCCGTACTGGTGGAGGGGGGAAGTTTTTTTATTTTAATTTATTTATTTTCCCTTTTTATCACTTTAATTTTTATTTTATCATTTTGTATTTTTATCACTTTAATTTTTTTCATTTAACTTTATTGATATCACAGACTCTATTCGATATTATTCAGAGTTAACAGGCTCTCTTTATGGAGCCTGCACTGTGCTGGATCTTCTGTACAGCTCCACATGTGACAGCTGAACAAGGAAGTGCTGTAAATATTGATGGGCGTTCTCCCATAGCGGGGGACACCAAAAACCATTGCGAGGAGGGAGGGCAGTGGGGGTGACGGATGAGCAGGCTGCTCTACAAGTGATCTGGGCAGATCAATTGTACAAAAACGAGCACCAGCTTCCCCCCCTATACAGGGGACCGGCTAATTCTGCAAACAAAATTTTTAAACATCAAGAAGCAGCATCCATTGTACACTGCATTCAGAAAGTTTTCAGACCCCCTTCACTTTTTTGAATTTTGTTTTGTTCCAGCCTGATACTACAGTTGTTTAAATTCTTTTTTTTCTCTCATTAACCTGCACTCAGTACCCCATAATGACAAAGTGAAAATAGAATTTTAGAAGTGTCTGCGAATTTATTAAAAAGAAAAAAACTGAAATATCACATTGGCAGAAGTATTCAGACCCATATTTGCTACAACACTTCAAATTTAGCTCAGGTGCCTCCCATATCTCTTGATTGGACATGATTTGGAAAGGCACACACCTCTCTATAGAAGGCCTCACAGCATGTTGCGCATTTGGAGTTGCCAACATGACAGTGATCCGAAAGGCCAAGTCAACCCTTCAGTGACTGCAGCAGAAAAAAGGTAAGGTTTTGGAGTGACCATCACATTCTCCTGAGCTCATGAATCCGCTATGGGGAAATCTCAAACATGCAGCACATGCTAGAAAAACAAATAATTTACATGACCTGAAGACTTTTTGGAAGCATGTATGGGCAGCTTGGGGTCTTATTCACAACTAGCACAAGCGGTTATTGATGCTAAAGAGGGCAATACACTATATTAAGAGCTAAGGGTAAGTGATCTTCTGAGAGTGCGGTGGCTGGGGACAGAGGACTTTATCGTGGACATTCACCCCCAAAACTAAAAAACACATGTGCATTCTAAATAGAAAGCACATTGCAGTCATATCTTTAATTAATATTTTTTTTAAACAAAAAAAAGCCTTTCTTCCATTTCCTAGTATTCTGAGGCATGTACCCAGTGCCCTTCAGCTGCCACCTGGGAATGCTAAATCACCAGTGCATTCCAGGGCGTTCTCATGGTCAAACAAAACCTTGAGATCCTGGAAACCATGTCAGATCTCATAAAGTGCATGCATATAGAACAGACATCACAGAGTACAACAAAGCAGAAGCTGGCCACTGATAAACTTATTTTTAATAAATAGCAGCAGAGGTGGATTGACCAGGGGGATTGGGGAAAAACAAGATTAAATGGTGAATTTACTTGCTTTAAAATGTACATTTAATACGCGTTGGTGGTTTATTTAAGGAGGTTCTCGTTCACTCCCTCTTGGAGCATTGTACTTGCCATATTCATTGCTCATCTTATGTAACACAATCTCTGGGGCAATAAAATGTCCCTTTTTTTAATACAAATCTCAAACAAGGAATATAATATGCAGTTTGTGATTCAGGGAATGGCTGCTTCTCTCACTACGGTATCACATGGCCTGTTTTGCTTCATGAAAAACTCTATCATGTACTTACTGGAATGCCATGGCTCCTGCCTCTAAAGTGCATCGAGTAGGTGACTGTTCATTAAGTCTTCGAAAAAGCTGCTTGGCTTGGTTCTGATATTGCTGCAAATCTCGTCCAGACTGTCAAAAACAAGCAAGAAAATTATTAAATAACAGTTTGTCATCTAGGCATTCCCTGCTAAGACAGCACATCAAACTCACTGACCTCCACTGAACCATCAACACAGCTTGATCAAAAACACATTCTACCGACTGGACAATGAAGGAACTGCGACACATTAAAAAGGTCACTCTGCTAACACCTTTATCTTTTCTCCTGTCAGTGACAGGACATGGGAATGGCAGAATAAACTCATATTTCTAGTGTTGCTGTAAAGGAGATTGGAGGAACAAACCCAGGTAATTGGTTTCATTTAGATCAAAATTTGTATAAAAATTTTGATACATGACTTTCTTTTGCCTTGTGCCAACTTAAAATTCTACTTCCTGCCACAGAGACACAACAGGAAATGCAAGGAAACCTCCTTAAATTTAGTAGAAATTGCCTAAGAAAGGACTGTGAGTGTTCCTAAATGGAGAGCTCTAGTAATGACCAGGGGGGTGCAGGTGTGTCAGACCACTGGAGATAGACTGCAGCACTCTGTTTTCAACCTATTGCAGGATATTGAAATTTTGAGTTGGTGCAAGAACTCAAATAAAATCAACAAAAGTAAGGCACTCAATTGCCCATGTTTTTTTTACAGCCCAAGTTTACCTGATTAGTTTAGGTGGAGGTGCCTGTAGCAGCTGAATTTCATGGGAACATAAGGATTCCAGGCCAAAACAACACTGTTGCTGTATTCTATATGTAACTAATGGAAGTACCTAAGTTTGTACTTACAAGCCCCTTTACAGCAACACTTCGACCAATATGGTGTGAACATATCCTAAATCTGCAGTTTTCATTAAAATAATAGCTAATGATCCTGCAGTTAAGGCCCTTCCTGTTTATAGGATGCAACAACTAATCGACATAATCGATGATTGAAAAAGTTGTCAACTTTTTCAATCATCGATTAATCGGCTTCTGGTTAGTTGGCCCTGTTTACGGCTCCACACACGCTGCGCGCCGCACCACCTCCCCACCTCTTGCTCGCCGTTGCCAAACCCGCCCGCATCCACGCTCCACACGCCGCACTGCCTCACGCTCACTGCCCTCCCGCATCCACGATCGGCACAGTGACGCAGGGAGAAGAAGTAAGGAGGAGCAGGCGTGGGGGGGATGACAATCGCCGATAGACAGGCCCGATCTCAGAAGCAAGTTGCTGGAAGACTGCTCAGGTAAGCCTGCGCTCCCCTCCACATGGTGCTCTAGAATGTATTGCTGGGATTTGTATTCCTCTATAGCTGATGGTACATTGTGCTGTATATTATACAGAGGACTACAAATCCCAGCAATAGTACATTATACACTGCATGTATAATGTACTATTGCTGGGATTTGTTGTACTCCTCTGTAGCTGGTGGTATTCTGTATTGTGCTGTATAATGTACTATTGCTGGGATTTGTTGTACTCCTCTGTAGCTGGTGGTATTCTGTATTGTGCTGTATAATGTACTATTGCTGGGATTTGTTGTACTCCTCTGTAGCTGGTGGTATTCTGTATTGTGCTGTATAATGTACTATTGCTGGGATTTGTAGTCTTCTATAGCCGGTGCCATTCTGCATTCATTGCTATATAATTTTACACTTTCCATTTCACTATATTGCACACCACACTGCTCTAAGCTTGCTCCTGTGACGGACTGCAATCTCAACACAAACTAGAAGTCCCATCCCTGGAGCCATTTTTTAAAATGTATTTTATTTTTTATCCGATTAACCAAACTCAATCGGCTAACGAATCGATTTTGAAAATAATCGTTAGCTGCAGCTCTAGCACTGTTTACGCAAAGCATTTGATTAAAAGACAAAACAGGCATTCAGGAGGCAGCAGCATCGCCTCCTGAATGCCTGCAAACCACTGCTCAACTGTCTCTGAAAAGCCATCCACTGTAGATCGCTTTTCAGTGATCGGTATACCCTGCCACGCGTGTGAAAGAGGCCTAGGAGTAACAGCAAAAAGTGCACTCACAAGGGAAAGAAAGAAAGAAAGAAAAAAAAAAAAAAGGATCACTTATCTGTAGCCCAGTAATCTTCAACACCTCCAGTCCATGGAGCATCCAGCTGTGGTAGTTGAAGCCAAAAGGTTTCAGGATGCTGGGATCGGCACTATCAGATGGTGCAGAGTGCAGTGGCCAAGAGGACTAGAGTTCCTCACACTTCTTGAGTCAGCATTACTAGTTGCCAAGGTGACACCAGGGATTTGAGAAAAGGAATGCCTCCCCGAAACTCATGGGAAGGACTTTAATCATCTTGGCCACTGCACAATCTGATAGTGGAGGTTCAGCTGAGCCCCTCCCAGCATCCTGGACACATTTCAGCTCCAACTCCTGCCACTGGCCATGGCTGGAGGTTCCATGGACTGGATACTGGGCCACAGACAGGCAACCATTTTATTCCCCTTGTGAGAACATTTTATGCTGTTACCTTTATTGCTACACTATCAGTGTGCTCTCTGCTCTGTTGCATATTGACAATTCCCTGTCGCTGTCTCCTGCGTTGTTTCCAATGCAGACGTTCAAAGCGCAGACATGTTCTGCCACTGTCACCTTCAGGAAGCCCATCCTGAGCAATGATGTGCAGCTGATATTAGAGCATCTGCATGTAGACAGAAAGTGGCTGCAGCAAAATAAAAAAAGGGCGAAAATAAGATTTACGTGTACTTTAAGTCAATGCTGCAGAAAAGGTATTTGGAAAGGAATTGTATCGGCAGGACGTTTAACATTTCATACAAGAGCCTCACTGACAGCTGAACATTCAGACATGTCAGCAGTTCTTGAGAGCAGTATGATGGTTCCGATGTCACTAAAACCTCGTGTCATCATACACAATCTCCCATTGTGTAAATAAAATCATACCTTCACCTCTATCCAACAAAATGGGATATGTCACACACAGCTAGTTCCCCTAATACTCCCCCGAAGCCACTGCTGTCAATGGGGGAGAGTATACAATACGCGCACCGTGCTTCCACCCCTACCTGCTCGTCCTCTTGCATTGACGCTGCCAAAGGCAATCCGTCCGCCACTCGGGCGATCAAAGTCAGCAACACCATGGTGGCCACTGAACTGTCTTTCTGACAAATATAGCGATGAGTTGGCCGGAAGTGTTTCTAGCATGGCTCTGTGGCGGTGGTAACGCGCTCCGGGCTGCCTTGTAGGTGAAGAAACATTCCGAGACACAAAGGTTCCGCGTTTGTGAAAACAAATCTTTCCACATAAAAAAGCTACAGCCATGTTCACGGTGCTGTACACAGTGGAGGATCTCCTCAACATTTGTAGAGTCTGTTTGTTTTAGTAATGGATTATGTGCTGTTTGTAAACACCACAGCATATGTATTCTTTTTTTTTTAAAGTGTTTATGATCTATGTTCATCTCCCAACATGCTCAGATGGAAAACCTGAACCTGACCAACGCAGGTTTCTAGAAGGGCCCATAGAAAACAATTGTGCCTCATTCACATCACAACTGAGCAGAGAAGTGCATAAAAATGCAGCATGTCAACCAGGGGCATAACTACAAATGATGGGGTCCATGGCAAAACTTTGGCTCCCTGGCTAACTCTACTGGCGCTGCCAACTGTGACAATACCTGTCATTGATCTTAAAGGGACACAACTCAGGCGTTAAATCTTAAAAATGCATTAAATTATCCTATTAACAAAATGTATCTTATTTGTGTATCACTCGGCTGTAGATCCTCAAATCATCTCTGAATGCATGCTGCCGCTGTCCTTCCTTTTGGAGGATGGTTACTTTTGCTCCCCATGTCCCTGTGTGTTGTAAGGTAGCCACCGCACCAAGCTTACACCCATGATGGACTACAATCTCATGATTATTTGTAATGAGATTGTAGTCCATCATGGGAGTGAACTTGGAGCAGTGACTACTTTACACACACAGGGACCATGGGTAACAAAAGTAGCCAGGGCTCAAAATTTCCACTCGCCTGCTCGCATTTGGCGAGTAAAAATAAAGTGAGGGCGGGTGGAAATTTGGGTCTCCAAGTACCAGTCCGCGGACCAACTCTGGCCCGCGAGCTGGTACTTTATTGTGTTTTAAGCTGGCCATACACCTTACAACCATCGCACGACTTTCGTTGTGCGATGGTTGTAAGGACATTAAAATGTCGTATGATCTGCCCATCTTGGACAGGCAGATCGCATTTGCGATCATCGCAAGCCCTCCCCGCTGAGGGGAAGGCTTCCGAGGACTGCAGTGCTGAGCGGGCAGTGTGTTCCGACCACGCCACCAACCCGCCGAAAATCTACGATTTTCGGCAAGTTTTCCAGCAGCTCGGAAGACGAAAGTCGTGTGACCTTACAATAGAAGCAGTCGCACGCTGCCCATACACCTGCCGATTATTGTACGATCGCGGGATCACCCACAGCTATCGTACGATAATCGGCAGGTGTATGGGCACCTTTAGTGTATGTGTATATTAGGCCCCATTCACACCTACAGTATATTTCAGGTGTGATTAGGGATTCCTGTGTCAGGAACTTGCGTTTTCCTGTGGCAGGAATCCCTAATCTGACGTTTACAAGCGGCAACTTATTTTGAGCCCTGAAAGTAGCCACCCTCCAGAAGGAAGGACGGTGTCCGCATGAATTCAGAGATGATATGATGATCTACAGCTGAGGTACTTACATGCACTTTTAAAAGAGAACTATAGCCAAACTTTTTTTTTTGGGCTATAGTTCTCTTTTGGGTCACGAGAGACATTTCCTAAAGTACTCTTGTGACCCAAAGTCAGCATGGGAGCTTACCACCCGTCCATTATTATTTACCATCTTGTCTTGAATTGTATTGTGATTGTAATGTCTTCCTTATATTGTAAAGCGCTGCGCAAACTCTTGGCGCTATATAAATCCTGTATAATAATAATAATTATACTAACACTACTGTGTGTATGCGGGCGAGATGTGACTGGTGTGTGTGGGCAAGATGTGACTGCTGCGTGTATGTGGGTGAGATGTGACTGCGGCGTGTATGTGGGTGAGATGTGACTGCTGCGTGTATGTGGGCGAGATGTGACTGCTGTGTGTATGTGGGTGAGATGTGACTCCTGTGTGTATGTGGGCGAGATGTGACTGCTGTGTGTATTCGGGCGAGATGTGACTGCTGTGTGTATGTGGGCGAGAGGTGACTTCTGTGTGTATGTGGGTGAGATGTGACTGCTGTGTGTATGTGGGCGAGATGTGACTGCTGTGTGTATGCGGGCGAGAGGTGACTGCTGTGTGTCTGCGGGTAAGATGTGACTGCTGTGTGTATGTGGGCGAGAGGTGACTGCTGCGTGTATGTGGGTGAGATGTGACTGCTGTGTGTATGCGGGCGAGATGTGACTGCTGTGTGTCTGCGGGTAAGATGTGACTGCTGTGTGTATGTGGGCGAGAGGTGACTTCTGTGTGTATGTGGGTGGGCTGACATTCGTGTCTATGCCTTTTCTTTTCCTCCACCTTGTGATGGAGGAAAAAACTGCATTTGCCGGACCCCATGTCTGTATATGGGGAATTGGATGTAAACGGACATGTGTCCGTTTACATCAAATTACGCTGATCGGGCACGATGTGGTCCGGTGAAACGGAACACCGGTCCGTTCGTTTTTCCGGAGCCGGGGATAACCGTGGGTAAACAGACGTTTATCCATTTACACACGGCTGCCCATAGACTTGCATTGGGCATCTGATCGGGTCAGTCTGAAAAACTGACAGGGTCCTTAATATGCTGACGAGAAGCATGCTGATAGGCAGAGAGAACAAAGTGACAGAGAGATGAGCTTATCACTAAGCTGCTTCTCCTTTCACTGTCCAGTCGCAGGCTGGGCAGGTCCAGGATGATATCAGACTGAGGGCATCTAGGCAAATCACTAGGTTGAAGCTGAATATTGCAGCAATAGCGGGTATTGTAATTTTAGCTTGTAATGGGCTATTCATTTTTGGTGGGTCTGCGCAGTATACAGCCACTTGTTTTTTCACTTATGGCTATCCTCAGACCATTACATTTCTCTTCAATCCTCTGCAACAGAAAGACATAACAGAGGAACCAGTAGAAATACAGAGAAATGTAAGTCCAGCATATAGGAAGAAGGAAAGACAAGGTGGGTCAGGTGAGTGGGAACTAATTCCTGGTAAAGGCAGCTGTACATTACTGTTTTTGGCTTAAGGCTCTCTCTTAGAACTTGGTATTTGGGGGCACTGGGGGGACTTGCAAGGACAAAGCAGTGTGCTCCAACTTTGTCTGCTCCTGGGGCATAGGGAGACTTTTATATCCAAGCAATACTTCATCAGAATATAACATAAGAGCAAATCAGGAGTCGGTAAAAGGTAAGTAATCAAATGAGGGCAATTGAACATTGGGGGAATTCTTCTGCACATTGAGCACCAATGCTGGTGGATTGCTCCCACTGACCACCAACACAAGGGTATTCTGTCTCTCAGTGACAACCAATGCCAGGGATTTTCTTTTTACACGGAAAACTGGAACTTGCTACCACTGACCACGAACACTGGGGAACACTTATGCACTTTTTTTCTACTGACCACAGACACTGGTGCATTCCTTTTCCCATTGACTACTTTTTTGCTTTTACTGACCACCATCATTGTGGTATTTTTCCTGCCAGTGGCCACTAACACTGGGTGATTCCTCTTCCCACTGACTACTGGTGCTGGGACATTGTTTCCAAGGGCTGAGGAGCAATGTAAGGGGCTCTATTTTACATTCTCCTGACCACAGTACTCTATTCTGCTGTGCATTACATAGTGCTGGCCATGGCACTCTGTATGGTATCTTTTACATTACACACTGCTGACCCCTGCATGCTATACACTATGGTGTACCATTAAGTAATCCCAACTGCTCCACTTTGTAATGTGTGATGTGTGTTTCCCACTCTGGATTGCTGCAGTCTGTAAGCTGTAGCGTATATTAGACATATGCATTCGGATTCGGACGAACTTGCTGAATCACACAATTCTGTTGATTCGGCAGTTTGTCCGAATCCAAAATAACAAATTATTATGCCCAAATATACATGAAAAACGAAATTTGGGCATATATTAATTAGTTTTGTATGGACACAGCCATCTTGCTGAGTCCAGCCCCTTTATGCTGTGGCCAATGTTCAGTGCAATGTGCCCATTTTTCAATATTATCTCCTCACTGCGGTCTTCCTCTTTTACAAGTTGGGAGGTATGCTTCAACAACAGCTCTTTGTCTGGCTATCTTTCTCAAATGACAGCAGTTATCGCCTGCAAATTGTTGATTTTAGCTTCTGTGACATTGGTTTCTAGTAACAGCCTGGTCACAGCAGTAAACAATTAGGCACTCATGTGTGCTCACTAAACAGTTTAAAGGGAATGTGTAGAGGTTTTTAACTTATTTTTTCTACTTGGTATTATGGAAAATAAAATAAAATAAATTTTTAAAAAGAAATTCAGGTAAATGTGAAATGTTTTATAAACGTTTGTGTGTTATTAGCCAACAGATTGAGCTTTAGCCTTCTTTTCACATGTCCTTGTACATGTTCACATGTACAAGGACTGTTCAGAAGTCTGTTGTAAGCAGCGTGTTGTATAAAAAGCTCTGTCGATCAAAGTGCATTTTACATCAGCAATGACTCATCCCTTTTGAGATGGTTATTTACAAATTAGTCCGACAAAGCCAGTTTTGAGACATTCTGGTTCTGGTGTGCTGTACCTTTTAGGTAATTTATAGTGCTCCAAGCCTGGCCATACACCTATCAATTTTCAAAAATTTACCCAATTCCTCTATCAATACAAACAGCGTGTGGAGCGAGGAATCCTGCTGTTTGCATTGTATTCTAACAGGTGGCACCTGGGAGCCCGCGTTGGCCACCTTAGAGCCAGTGGTGTAAATCCATCCAGTTTTACAAGGATTAATGGGTCCACTCCCCCAGTCACCTAGGACTGATTCATGCATCAATATTTGTGATGTGCGTCAACATGTGTTGCTTTGCCGTGGCCCATTTATTTCCAATTAACGCAACAGAGCCAAAAAAGCAGACAACTTATTTTTTTCCACAGCAGTGCACCCCAAAATATGAGATCTTTATTTTTCTCCTTGTGGTGTGCTGTGAGGCAGGTGTGTTTGTTTTAGCTGTGCTCTTTGTGGTCCCATTGAATGTTAATACATACAAGCATACACCTCTTGGTATTGTAACATATTGATAACACGTAAAACAAGCACACATTGGCGTAAACACTGCCTCAACTTGATGGTCTTATTAGCTCAGCATCAGTGGCGTAACCAGAGTTATGGGCGCTAAATGAAACGGGGAGTTGTATACTGCTAGTGGGGGAATGTATACTGAGGAAATAGAATATTGCAGAAGTGATGTATGCTGCTGGGGAAATATGGAGATGTGATGTATACTGCAGACATATTTTTTGCTATAATGTTCATGGATGTTTTTCAGGTAAATTTTATTTTTTCAATACATTTATTATTTAATATAAAATGCAATACATCACATATGAATCTAAACAAATTGATTGGATGTATCTTAATATACATGTATAAAATATCTTTCCATTAAAATTAAGCGATAGCCATATTTCAAGTGAATTCTCTATGTATTGTTACAGACCAGAGGATTTGAACCCGGTGGAGCCCATATTACATTTTGGAGATCCAGCTCTGACAAGGCCTGTTACAGTTTAATCCATTGTTTATTAGAATTATATAAGTTCCAGTCACAAATCCTTGCTAATATTGTGGCCTTATAATAAAGGTTCAAATGAGGGAGATCAAAGACTCTTTTTAGTTTGGACTGTCTGAGTACATTAAAGTAGAATCTGTGTTGTTTTTTATTCTAAACAAAACTCATCAGAGCTTTTCTAATCTTATTAAAAAATAAATTGAATTTTTGGAGAAAGTTGGGAATCTGGAGAAATGGCACAAGGTATCAAGATAGTGTGGCACTGTCTTCCCCTGGACCAGATGGCTAAAGGTGCCCATACACTGGCCGGTTTTTAATGTACTGGCCAAAATTTGCACAGTGTGGGGCTGTTGGCTCCCTTTCAGCCAGCATTCCTCGATCAGCTGATCGAAGGAGCCAGCTGGAAAATCTTCCTAGGATCAGTCAGCAGCCAATGAGCTGCCCGCTCTGATCGGGTATTCTGACAGGTGCCAGCGCCTGTCAGAATACAATGTAAACAGCGGCGATTCCTCGATCGACATGCTGCTTGTGTTGATAGAGGAATTAGGTCCATTTTTTTTGTTCAGAAAAAAAAAATGATAGTTGTATGGCCACCCATATTTCCTCAAAGAGGGGAATTTATAAAACTGGAGTAGACTAAATCTGGAGCAGCTGTGCATTGCAACCAATCCGCATCCACCTTTTAATTTTCAAAGCTTAACTGAACAAACTGAAAAGAGAAGCTGATTGGTTGCCAAGGGCAACTGCTCCAGATTTTGTCAAATCCCCCCTATTGTTTCTAAGTGATGGAGACTTTTTAATGACTGGCTTAGTACCAATTAGTACCAGGCAAATTAAAAAGGGCCCAAAGTCTTTACCAAGTAACTACAAACCTGTAAATTTAACATCTATAGTCTGGAAGATACTTGAGAGTTTAAGCACCTCCTGTCCGCTGGCCGTAGGTAAACGGCCGGACGGAAGCCTTATAGGAGCGGGAGGGTGTCCTTCCCCCTCCCCCTGCTTGTGTGCGGCACTCAGCGCGCACTTGAGTGGGGAAACTGTCAGAAATGTAAACAGCCAGCGATGGCTGTTTACATTCAAGCGATTGAACGTCTCTAAAGACGCCCGATCGATTGTAGTAGGTGCTGTTTTACCCCCGCTCAGGTCCCCGCCACCACCGCTGCTGTCCCGAGATCTTCTGTGCCCGGGGCAGCCATGGCTGCTCTGTGACAGGAAATCACTCTGATCTCCTCTACGTCCTCGAATGCAGGAAGTTATGTATATTACATCACTTCAGCATTCTGCGGTCACTCTCCAGCTTCAAAAGCTGGGGAGAAACCGGTGAAGCAGATCTCTGCAGATCTCTGCAGTCAAAGTACCGCAGCGCTGAATACTGAAAAATAGTCTAGCCAGGAAGAGGGTTTAACACCCTGGTCTTTAAGTGGCTAATAAAAGGCGACATAGAAGAGTTTTTGTTAGGAAACAATATTATAAGGGATAGTCGGCACGGATTCACAAAAATTGAAGTTGTCAACCAAATCCACTTTCTTTTGACGAGGAAGTTAGCAAAAACGTAGACAAAGGAATGGCTGTGACACAGTTCCCCACAAACGGCATAAATACATACATGGCCCATAGTACAAGGGGGCACTCTTTACTTTTGGAGGGAAAGAGGTTTAATGTATGCATACGGACAGGCTTCTTTACAGTAAGAGCTGCGAAAATGTGAATAAGACTCCCTCAGGAACTCGTTTCAGCTAGCTCAGGTGATTATTTCATAAAAAAAGGATTGTATTGTTTTATAAAAAAATAATGCATTCCTAACACACAGAATTTAAATGTTTAGTAACATTTATAAGCCATAACAGAAGAGATTGTTGGTCCAGGGAATATCCCATTGCCTTAGTCAGGAAAGGATATTTTCTTCCCCTGATGGAGCAAATTGGACCATTCTTTATATGGGTTTAATAAAGGTTTTTAATTTTTTTATTCATTATTTTTTTCTCTTAGTTGATCTAGTAAGATTTTTTTTTTCAACCAAAATATGTAATTGTGGGCTCAATGCACTAAGAGTTAAATACTGCATGAAGTTCTGAAGTAAAATAAATCGTGAGTTGTTTAACTCTTTACAGTTCAATAAAATCTAGGAGTTAATTACCAAATGAGCGCTATTTTTTTGCGATCGTACCTCACTGGAACGCAGGGCATTGCTGTACCACGCGTTCCGGTGAGGTCGATTGCACTGTGAGCGGGAGGCGTGTCTGTGATGCCATTGACCTAAAGGTGGGGAGGCTTTGAATGTGCAATCCATTGTGTTCAGGGCGTGGAACCGTACCCGGAACACACTGGATGGTGTGAACGGGCCCTGAAAACATGCATTATTTATCTAATCATTTAGGCTTTATTTTTTCACCTTTTTTTGTTTGTTTATTTTAGGGACCCCTCTTGATTTATCACTTTTAAATTCATAATTTTAAAGAAAAACATTATGAATAAATGTAGCTATTTTAGCAATGCAAAAAAGTAACAATTACCGGTAATGCTATTACTGATGGGTTACCAAAATTATTTTTCTCATATTAACATCAATAGGTTTGTGTTCATTAAATAGCACCAACTAGTAAGTTAAATAAAGAAAAAAGTAAAACGACAAATAATGATCGTATTCAGATATTCAACTTTAAGAGATAATGAAAACAATTGGACTTGAAGAAAGATGTAAATAACAAATATCTTTGTCTCAGAAGCTATGATCATAAGGGTATACTGTGGCTGTAATGTAAACTGACAAAGTAGCTATGCTATTTTAAGCCTTCTCCACCCAGTGTCTACAGAGCATTTAGAATTTTTTATTTTTTATTTTTTTAAAGACACTCATTCAACATGTTTCTATTCACAACGTGTTATCTTCCAATTTCTCCACTAGGTGTCTCTAAAGGTTCATAGGAACAATATAGAATTCAATCAATTTATAAATCTAATAAGGAAACATATCAAATCATTTATGTGGAGGAACCGTAGAACATAGAAATATATAGGGTATAAACATATAAATCACATGGTTAAATAAATGCAGCACATTTCCCTTATCAGAGTATAAAGTACCTGGAAAAAAATAATTCTTACAAGACAGACAAAACTACTACAATTTATGACTTGCTCTCAGATTGTAAAGTATCGTATGTATGGTCATGTGTCAACATGAAGAGACTTCCAGTAAACAGATATCTAAGTAACAATATGACCAAATAAAATTGATCCAGTCAATCCAAATTTATCTTGATCACTTTAGGAGGAAATACAGTGAGGAGAATTGATCAAAACTAGAGCAGACAAAAACTGGAGTAGATTTGCACTGCAACCAATCAGATTCTCTGTCTCATTTTCAAATCTTACCTGAGCAAACTGAAGAGAGATGCTGATTGGTTGCCATGGGCAACTGCTCCAGATTCTGTCTGCTCCAGTTATGATAAATTTCCCCCAATATGTTTCTTAAGCTGATACACATACACTGATCTATTTTTTTTTCCCGTTCAACTCGAACAAAATAGACCCAATTCCTCCATCAACCCTAACAGCGTGTTGATCGAGGAATCCCAGCTGTTTACATTGTATTCTGACAAATGCCGCCGACCCATGTTAGAATACCCGACCAGAGTTGGCAGCTCAATGGCTGCCGGCTCTGATCGATTGAAGATTTTCCGACCGGCTCCTTCAATCAGCTGATCAAGGGATGTCGATCGAAAGGGTGCCGACAGCTGCACACTTTGTGCAAATTCAGGCCGGTTCCTCAAAAACTGGTCGAAATTCAAACAGTGCATGTGCACCTTAAGGTGTCTAGAAATATTTTCACACAAGATTAAAACATCTTCTAAAAGGATTCAATAGGGAAAATGTGTGAATCCTGGGTGAATATTGTGTGAAAAATAGACGCCAGTTAAAAAGAGAGTGGATAGCTCCAGCAGACAATGCTCTCTGCATTTTATGAATCGTTTATAAATTGTAAGGCATGATGTAGAAAGTGTAGTATTCCACAGATTAATATCTGCAACATTTTGTGATTGTTGGAGAGGCTGGTCAAGTCATATTGACAAGCCATGTGACCAAGCTCTCCTTCTCCTGCCTTTTCTCTCCCATTCATTAACTTGAATGAGGCTTTGCTTGTTCTAGAGCAGTGGTTCTCAACCTGTGTAACCACATTTGACCTTGGTCAATAAGTCGCGACCCAAGATGCACTGCAATGGAACGTACAACATTGCGATACCGTACGTTCAGGTGGAGGTGCGTTTGGGGTGCCATTCAAATGAATGGTAACAAAGCATCTCCCACATAAGAACGCATACTAAGTGCAATTGGTACAGTGTGTTAATGGCGCAGGACTGTTTGATTACCACACTGTACTAGTGTGAAGGGGCCCTCAAAAACTCTGACAGACACAGACAACCACAGACACAATCTCACACACATATACACACCAAATATCCACCCAGTCTCTCTACCTTTACAAGAACTGGAGTGGATCCTCAGCCTGGGGTCCAGTGTGGGCTGCTGTGTTGTGACAGAGCTCCATCCATATGTGCGTTGCTTGTACAGCTCCCTATGCGCCCTGTAGAGGTGCCGGGAGCCAGGATGTGATGTCACTCCAGTCCAGGCATCTCTATAGGACATGCGAGGGAGCTGTAAGCAATGCATGTGTAGATGGATGAATGTATGGATAAAGCTCCCTCGAGGCCATAGCCCTAGCCCACCCCACCTCAAGCTGGCAATCAGGGCAGGGCAGCATATTTTGAATGGCTGCTTGGCGTGAGAACTGACAGTGCTGCATTAGGGGAAGGTTGAGAACCCTCTCACCTAGAAAAGTGGAAGTCACGTGGCGACCCACCGAATACAGGGTCGCGACCCACTTTTGGGTCACGACCCACCAGTTGAGAACCAAGGTTCTAGAGCATATTTCTCAACTGTCTCTCATTTAAGGCACTGTCCCCTCTTTCCTCCTCAGTTGTCCCTGTTTTTGGTCTTATGTTCAGATGTCTATGAAAAGGTCATATTTAACTAGCAAAAGTGTTATTATGCACTAAATTCTTCAGTCTATTTCTTAATTATCTTGCTTGCTATTTTGAAAGCCAGAATAAAGTAAAAATAATGGTGGAAAACAACAATCCTGGGTTTTACCAAGATAAATTCTTTATGGTCCACATAACTGGAGCCGTGGCAGGGGAGTGACTATTGCCTAAATACATTGTGCTGGAAGGTGTCCCTCTTTCTCATCTCAGCAAGTTGAGTGGTATGCTAGAGCCCCAAGGCAAATAAGGCACTAAACATGGTAAGGCTAAAATGCTGCTTTATAACTGGGACCCTTTGTTTCTATATTTTATGGGAGATCCCATTCAAGTGGCACATTGGGGACTCGTAAACTAAAAACAGCCCAGGCCTCAAGGTACACTGAATTTTTAAATAAGGGAGGCTAATTATGTTTTCACACATTTTTCTAAATGAAATAAAATTGAAAAAGGTGTAAATCCTGGGTGAAAGTAGAGTAAATCTTGTGTAAAAACATTCATAAATAGACCTTTAAGTGTTGATAGTCATCTTTCTTTTACAACCAACTGTCCTCCCCTTAAGATGACGATTGCCCCTGTGGCTCTCTTTTAAGCCTTAATCAGCCACCTTACCTCTTGTGCTGCACTTACACCCTTCTTTCTTGAATATTAGCTGCATGTGACAATCATGTCCCACCCAGCGGGTTGACTGGGTGTTGGGTGTTATTGGGCTCGATATTCAACAGGAGCTGGCTATATCCAAAACTCCTAACACTACAGCATTCATAAACAGCACAGATTTCTCTCCTCCTTGCTAACCCGAAACAAGAATCCAGATAATGGCTCCTGACTTTACTCATCTGAATAGTAGTTCCAAGGCCTTCCTGTCTGTATTACCATCTCTATCCCAGGATTAAGCAGGACAGATTGCTACCACTAGCCTGTCAGCATAAGAGGTTGAGGTCCCAGGCTTTGGGTCTGTCTTATTTTGTTGCTAAGGGGCACTTAGCCAGAACCTGCCCCACTAAGCCACATGTATAACTGCTGAGATTTAAGTGATCGAGTATTATTTATTATGTTCTCTCCTTCAGTTTATTGGTATTTTTTTCAACTTGCAGGTTAGTACTTTTAGAAGCATATAGTTAGCATTGCAAGCTAAGTCTGTGATCTAATATGAAGTCCCTGATCCTTCTCTTTCAGTGAATGTGCTAAAAAGAGGTTATCACCTTTAGGACTTCTGAAGGGGTGCTGACATTATGGGCAGTGCTCTATGTAGTTTTTTTTTGTTGTTGTTGCTTGTAACGCCTCAAATCTCCCAAGTTCACATCCTTATATATTTTTTTTCTTTACTATTGTCATGCTTCTGTAATCTGTCAACCTGCTAACTCTTCCCAAATATTTTGCTTGTTTCTTGGCAGGGTGTTACTTACATTATTGCAGGAGACTTACTTATTCCAAGTTATAATCAAGCTTCTCTGTTTTCCCCCAAACTGAAGTAGAAAAGAGCTGTCACTCTTAGGAATCCTCTTAATGGCATCTCTTTATTGAAAAGGAATGAAAGCAGCTACAAAGATTGCTAATATGTTTCAGTCCACCTTGAGATTCCTACGAGTGCCAGCTCTTTTTTACTTCATTATGTTGATTGGGTCCGGCGGAGACTCGCGCTGAGCATCTGGGTCCCCATGCTTGCATTGCTTCCTCCAAACTGGACTCATTAAGATCTTTTCTAGTTTACTACTACTTCATGGTGCTGCAGAATGTAGATTATCATCTCTAATCCTAATTCCAAACAACTTTGTTTCAGTCCATATGAGCCTGTCTCCGCTCTGTTAATATTCCATAAGAACAATATGAATGATCGCATCTCTGATCAACACTCAGAATACAACTTTATTTGATCCATATGAGTCCATGTTACAGTTCCCGCCTAAGCACCACCCAGAAGGACCTCGACCTCTTGTGGGCTGTGAGCCCATTTTTCTTAATTGCATTTCTTCTGTAGCCCCAGATTGTTTCACTTTTCTCCGTATTATCTGTATATCTTTTACTTCACCTAACAAAACCTCTTCTGCCCTGTCAGTGTAAATCTTTTCAAAATTCCTGTCCCTATATACTGTACATCTATTAGGGCCTTTTCACATCTATGCATTGCAGTCCTGTGTGGTGCGCAGTGTAGTGCAGTGCCATTCATTTTAAATGGTACCCCAACACACTAGCACAGTAATGGACAATTTAACTACGTCGCACCTTTGTTAAAAATCCTGCATGTCTGTATTTGCCTGAGGGAGGTTTTTAACAACAAATGGGCTGCAATAAAGTGTATTTTCTAGGGATCTACCGATACTAGTATCGGTGCCGATACAGGGCATTTTCAGGAGTACTTATATTCGTGAAAATGCCCCGAT
>NW_017308764.1:20640-24071 GCF_000935625.1 Nanorana parkeri | reverse complement strand
CGCCGCAGTTTTTGGACTCCCCCGCTCTTCTGGGGCACCCGGAACCACAGCAATAATTTCAGGATGGAGAGCGGAGAGCCGAACGAAGAACGTCCAATCTCCGCTCAGCTCTTTGATCCGTGTATTCACAGCACTTCCTGTGTCAGCTGTCACCTGTGGAGCTGTACAGAATATCCAGCACAATACTGTGCTGGATTTTCTGTGCTGGAGGGCAGGCTGATGAAGAGAGCCTGTCACCTCTGAATGATATCACATAGGACAGTGGTGGCGAACCTTGGCACTCCAGCTGTTCCAAAACTACAAATCCCAACATGCACCTGCCTTTGGGAGTTATGTCTGTGGCTGTCAGAGCCTAGCAATGCCTCATGGGACTCGTAGTTCCGAAACAGCTGGAGTGCCAAGGTTCGCCACCACTGACATAGGGGCTTGTTAACGCATGTGATTTAAATAAAGTTGAGTAAAAAAAAAAAATACAAAATAATAAAATAAACAGTGAGGAAAATGATTATTTGATCCCCTGCAGATTTTGTAAGTTTACCCAATTACAAAGAAATGAAAGGTCTATAATTTTTATCATAGGTGTATTTTAAATGATAGAGACAGAATATCAACCACAAATACAGAAAAAACACATGATACAAATGTTATACATTGAGTTGCAGTTCAGCGAGTAAAATAAGTATTTGATCCCCCTACGAACCACATAAATGCAAGTGCCGTTAATCAATAAAAAACACGGCACTGTAATAGTTAATAAACATGTGTACGATTAGGAGGTGATTTTTAACCAAGTGCTTCTAGGTGTCTCAGTGTGTAAAAATAAAGTGGATCAGTCTATACACATTAAAAAAATCCTTCACTTTTTTACACCTTCATGTGCATTAATAACATTAAGTGACAAATCATATGCGTGAAAAAATTCAGGTGAGTAAACAAAAATACAAACGAAAATAATTGTGAATGACAATGAATTGTGCTGACAAAAAATATATATAAACAAATAAAGTCTCTGTAGTATACAGCTCCGCTTCAAAGCCAAATAGCAGAGCCTTCCAATGTTCGGTAGAGTAGTGCTTTCTTGGGGTTTGTATTAAGATCAATACATCCCCTAATAGAGTGCGTACTCACCCCAAACTTTCGGCTGTAACAGACAGCCCCAAACGCTTTGTCTGATGGGACACCGTTACTGCGGCATCTTTCGTATCTCATTCTTTACCATCAGTCCTCAGTGTAAAGTGTTCCCACAGTCATGCAAAGAAAAATTATTTCATCGGGTAATAGTTCCAAAAGTAGTTTATTTAAAATTTCTTTAAAATTCAACCTGTGATTGACTAATGCTGAATTACCGCCCATGCTTACTCTGTATAACCGTTACCCTGTACTGAATTAGCAGAAGAGAAGTAGAAAGCCCGCAGCAGACTTGACCCCAGGGTTATCACAAAGTAACCCATCAATCTTGTGCAGGCAGCGGTGGGATATAGAATTAATGAAAAGGTTAAATAACTACTCCACCATAATGGATCAAATTATCAATGATACACAGGAAGATATAGGGCTACTTAACAGAGAACTTAAGGCCATACGAAAGGAAGTGATTTTACAGGAATTAGCCATAGAATTAATGGGCGCTGCTCTCACTGGTCTATGTGAAGCCACTTAAGAATATGAATGTTGCACAGGGATACACAATGTCACGGATGATATTCCTGATTATTATGAACTGATAGAGCAACATAGAAGGGAGGTCAACACTCTGCAGGCTAAAGCTAGATCCATCGCTAATGAGGGGTGGAACGGATTAGGTAGGTTTTGAGATTTCTTTGGCGGAACCTTTCATGGCTCAAGAAAGTGGTAATGCTTTTGTTAATGATACTTTTACTCATTTTTGCTATATACCTGCTAATTAAATGTGGTATTTGCTTGTTTTCTCGTGTCGCTAGTAAGGACACTTATACTTCTCCTGATCTTCCGCTTGTTGCAAGAAATACATTTTTACTCTTTTAGAATAAAAGGAGGGATTGAAGTAATATATTGAGTTTAATATTAGCAGTAGTGTTTTTGCATCTAGTTAAAGCGCCTTTTTAAGTTGTAACAAGTTTAGAGAAGGATTTTCTGGAAATCATGTGAATTCCAGGAAAGGAAACTGTATTTCTAATTTCAATTTCGTATGCATCAGTGTTTATCTGTGATTAGTTAATGCTGAATTACCACCCATGCTTACTCTGTATAAGTTACCCTGTACTGAAAAAATCTTTGATATTGGGCGGATACCACACACCACAGTGCCTGTGTTAATTCTCATATCCCGAGCTCGAGAGTTATCTGAATTAGCAGAAGAGAAGTAGAAAGTCCGCAGCAGACTTGACCCCGGCGTTATTTTCAAAGTAACCCATCAATATCCATCTATATATGGTGTTCTTCAGACAGGAAAGATTTGAGTATAGCTTAAAAAAAAAAAAAAAAGACTAAGGGTACTGCTTACCACTTTCACTGCAGAGAAATATAAAAAAGGGACATTAAAGGGCAAGTTCACCTTTTTCACAAAACGTGGGGCTGTGAAGTGCAGTGTATGGTGTACAGATCACTACACCGTCTTACAGGGGCATCACGCAACTAAGTGCAACAGGGACCAGGGGGGTGGTGGGGAAGGTTTTTTTTTACATTTTTAGCAAGAAGAAATTTTAATTTTTTTTTGCCTCCTTTATCGGAGGGACACAGGAGTGTTTAAAACAGGCTAGCAAACACAACAAAACAAAGAAACTGCATGCAGCTCAAAGAGCTGCCTTTAGCACTTTACATCTGAAGCTGGGATCAGTAGAGGTGGAAAGGTCCACATGGTAGAACTGAGAAAATGAACATTGTAGAAGACCAAGTGGCAGCATTACAAACATAGTTTGTGAGGCCTTATGCCAAAAAGTTTAAGTGAGCTTTCATAGGAAAGGGGAAGCCCTATCCTGCAAGTCTGATTTATCCACCTAGAAATGGTGGAACTGGAGGCCAGGTTTCCTATCCTGGGCCAAACTGGAATGACAAACAGGGAATCCATTTTCCTAAAAGAGGCCTGTCGCTGAGACATAGACATGCACCACAAACCACATCTAGACAGGGGAGGGAAATCTCCTTCTGATGAACTAGCAATGGACACAAGGATGGTATAGCAATGTCCAGGGTGAGGAGAAGGGGCAGAGACCAACTTCAGGGAAAGAAAGGCTTAAGCTTTAAAACCTTGTTCGAGAACAGAGCCACCAGTTCAAATGACAATGTGATGGTCACATGGAATGCCACAGTGGATCAAGACAGAGGAAGGGATATCTCTGAGAGGCTCAAAGGAAGGTCTTTGAAGCACTTAAAAGAACCAAATTCTGATCCCATGGTGGGTGAGGTGATTTGACAAGGCAGCCATATGAGTGACCCCCCCCCCCGACCACAAG
>NW_017308764.1:18308-20318 GCF_000935625.1 Nanorana parkeri | reverse complement strand
CCCCGAACCAAATTAATCAGAATATGAGATGTCAGCAGTTTTTGAAACAGGATAGCAAGGGCAGAGACCTGATCCTTTATAGTTCTAAGGGCCAGCCGCAAGTCTGAGAAAAAGGACATCAGATCCACAGTCTGACGAAGCCCATGGCTTCTGCAAGCAACCTTACCAGGTCAAGATACAACAACACCCACAAAATTTATTTAGAGCCTTGGGGTCCAAAATGGAGCAAATGCCAATTGAAGATGTTCCCTGGAAGGGTCAAAGGGTCATAACACCCTGGTCCAGGAAGCTTTGCAAGGGCCCGATGAAGGACTGCAAGGAGCTATGGAGATCTGAAATGAGAATGCAGAGGGGACAGGGAATGAAACTCATTTGTGGCCCAAAGACACCACCTCTTGCACCCAAGCATCATAGATGCAAGATTTTCAAGTGTCCACAAAGACCAGAAAACCACACCACTTTGGAAAAGAAAGGGGGGGCACACTATGTCAGAGGACTTTTCTGCTGGTTCTGCATTCCTGGCATATCAAAAACTTGGGGAGTGGACTGGGAGCCAGCCGTGGGGGGCTTTTATAAAGAGAGTAACTGTGGGGTAAACAAAGTATGTTTCAGTGAAGAAAAGGAGTAGCTGTGTGGGGCTGATCCTTACCTTATTTAGTCTGCAGGAGGTTTTTGATGAGCTCATCCAACATGGCTTCAAAGGGATGTTCACTTGCAAAAAGCATTAGTAAAAGTTGCTTCTTAGAAGCCTGTTCCACTGTCCAACACTAGCCAAAGTGTGTACCGCATATAGAATGACATAAGGATGATGCAGGCAAGCAAGCATCCAGCGCCATGTCTCACGATGTTCAACATGGTCCACACAATTCGCCATCTGGTAGTCCAGGCTGGTGCCAGTAAAATAACATTTAAATGATTGACCATTTAGCCAGAGTCTGGGACAGTAAAGGTTCCCACACTTTGCGATAATCGCGGGAAATCCCACAATCGTACAATTATCGCAAGGTGTGTGGAAGGCGTGCGACCGTTTCTACTGTATGGTCACGCAACTTTTATCTTAGGAACATGTTCGAAACCCAGTCGAGAATCGTGCGATTGTCGGCGGGTGTGTGGCATGTTCGTAAGATTGCCACACTGGCCGTTGTGCGCAAGCACACACTGCCCGTTCAGCATTGCGGTCATCGGTAGCCCGCCCCCTCAGCGGGGCGGACTTGCGATTATCGCAAGTACGATCTGCCTGTCCAAGATGTGCAGATCGTACGTTTTTTTAATTACCTTACAACCATCGCAAGACAAACGTCTTGCGATGGTGGTAAGGTCTGTGGCCAGCTTTAGGCTATATACTCTGGTTTGGGGGAGTCTTACTTTAAAAGACAGACAACTGAATCTTAAAATAAGGGTTGGGTTTATTTACAAACAGGAATACATACATGCTAATTACAATTAAGGAATAAGTAGATGGAATTTGGATGGGGAGGCAGGGATGGGAGTTGGGGTCTCAAACATTCTGCTAGCACCATCGTTCTCACTCATCCACTCGTGCCAGGGCCTTTTTCTCTTTCTCCTTGGAACACTCCCATCAAGCCGTTCACAGCGAATCACATTCTTGCTTGCAGATTTCAGATATACTTGTCCAAGAGGTCATAAAACGTAACCACTGTTCCAGCTTGAGTTAGGTTTATGCAGATTACTCAAAGAAAGTTTGCCCCATGCTGCAATACTCAACAGGTGTGGGCAGTAAATACCTGAGGCCTTGGACTGCCCCATGAGATAACAACCCTCAGACATACATTAATTACTTCTCCAAGAGACCATTTCTTGTTTGATGATGCTTATCTGAAGTGATAAAGCCACATGTAATGTGCTCTCAGGATGCAGGAAATATCTTTATATGAAAGCTATATAATAGAAATCAATTTTATGAGCTTCAACAGGCTAGAACCAAAACTGGGTTTACAGTGACATTTGTCACAAACCTGTCTGAAGAGAGCTTCCAGTTTCTTTTCCATG
>NW_017308764.1:10599-18273 GCF_000935625.1 Nanorana parkeri | reverse complement strand
TGAACATTTTGTAATAATTTATGTAAAAGGGAACAGGGATACAAAGTACTTGGAAAGAGGAAAAAGGTTTTCAGGGTTATTTCCAATCCAATCCTTGTATAGAAAATAATTGAACAGTGAGGAAAGATTTTCACGGTTTTGCAAAGCCTGTGTGAACATTTTTATTATTGAGGAAAGGGAGAGATTTAAGTCATATCTCAAGGGTTAACGGTCTTCATCCCCACTCTAGGGTTTTCCCTCACTTCCTGTCCTGTTGACAGGATAGGAAATGAAAGTAAATGTCTTCAGAAGGCACACAGACATCAAAGAAAGTGTGACAGATCAATGTTTAATCGAAAACTGAAAAGAAAATTTAACTGGGGAGTAAAACATTGAGCTTTGATGCATTTGAATTAGTCGATTTGTTTTTGCAGCCCTAAGTCGATTATAATCGATGATTGAAAAAGTTGTCAACGTTTTCGATCGATAAATCGGCTTTCGATTAGTTGGACCTGTTCACGGCTCCACACACGCAGCACTTCCTCCCCGCTGCCAGACATGCCCGCCCATCTGCATCCACACGCCGCACCTCCTCCCCACCTCACCGCTGCCAGACCCGCATCCACATGCCGCACGTCCTCCCTGCCTCACGCTCACCGCCCACCCACATCCTCGATCGGCATAGGTACATGGGGAGAAGTAAGGAGGAGCAGGCGTGGGGGGGAATGACAGCCGCCGACAGGCCCGATTTACACTGTATGTATAATGTATTGCTGGGATTTGTTGTATTCCTATATAGTTGGTGGTATTCTGCATTGCGCTGTATAGAGGACAACAAATCCCAGCAATAATACATTATACAGCACAGTGCAGAATACCACCAGCTGTAGAGGACTACAAAACCCAGCAATAGTACATTATACAGCACAGTGCAGAATACAGCCAGCTATAATGTATTGCTGGAATTTGTTGTATTCCTCTATAGCCGATGGTATTCTGCATCGTGCTGTATAAATGTACTATTGCTGAGATTTGTAGTCCTCTATAGCCGGTGCCATTCTGTATTGATTGCTGTATAATTTTACACTTTCCATTTCACTATATTGCACACTTTTTTTTTTTTTTACTTCCACCGCTCCAAGCTTGCTCCTGTGATGTACTACAATCTCAATACCAACTAGTAGTCCATCACTGGAGCCATTTTTTAACATCTCGATTAACCGAGCTCAATAACCAGCTAACTTAATTGATTTTGAAAATAATCGATAGCTGCAGCTCTACATGCAATACTATAGATATATATATATGTGAACCTTGCCTGAGAACTGGTTAAGAGCAGTTTCCATTCACCCCTGGAAGTAAACAAAAAAAACGTATTACTAGTTGCTGGAAAGCAGAGACCATGAGAAAAAGAGAAAACCCCCACCCTTTTCACTGCAGCATCAAATCAAACAGCTATATCAGTACACCCATTACACAAGGCAGTCACTAAAAGGAAAGAGTGATACTTGCAAACTCCCTTAAATAAATGATTACAGAACTAAGATCAGGTGTCACTGGGCTTCCCGAAGTACACTGAATTAAGGGCTCCCTCACCCGCATTGCTATTGGCCAGTAGGTTTTAACGACCATCAAGTAAAGAGCACCCTGCAGTCACTTACTGTTGCTCTACCACTTACTAGAAAGCTGGTTCATGGAAAACTGATGCCAGAAGGAGTGCCCTTGGCATCCACAGCCCAGTTCTAAGCCTCCGAATTTGACTGGTTGCTGACATGAATTAGCCACCAGCAAGTAGGGTGTAAAAAAAATTGTAAGCCAAGGGAAAAACCTGCCTAAAATGTCCATCATTTGGTTGGAATGGAGTACACATTTCATTTGCAAACACCAAAGGCCTAGTCAGCACCCTCCTTCTGTTTATTATTCAAAACAATTAAAAGGAACAATTTTATTTTGTAAGAAAATAACGTTTGACAAAAATTCCCAGTATAAATGGTAATAAGAAAGGATACTTAAATGTTGTCAATTACACTATACAAGCAAGCAAAAACTAGTAAACAGACCTTGAACAGCTCAGCAAACAAAATGATTTTTTTAAAAACATAACATTGCTGCTTATGGATTTAGAAGTGTTTAAGAGGATGTAAATTTTTCATGGTTATTCAAATAATCATGGTCAATGACAGCACAGTGCAAAATAATAGTAACAAACAAATCTGAGATCAAAAATATGTCTGTGTTGCTTACTTTTTCTGTTCCTGGAATTAATAAAATAGTTTTGATCACAGTACAGGAATCTGTGTTAATAATGGACAAGTCCATACCTCATCTTCCACTATATATTTGTAAACACATTTTAATAGTAATACAATCTGTACAGGGCCTTCTGTATTATTGTAAATGTGTACCAGCAGTAGGAATTCAAATAGTGATAAATATATGTATAAAAGAACTGGAATATTTGCAAGACACGTGAATAACATAAAAAGTCTTTGATTGCTATTTTCATCCAGAACTTTGCAAAAGAAGCTTGACTTTTTTGCCTTCAACAAGGATTTTTATTTTGCTTCTTGTGCTCTTCTTGTCTGCTTTTCTTTAGCCTAAAAAGAATTAAAAAACAGGCCCAGCGGCATAGTAAGACGCAACGCTATGAAAACACAAGGAAATGTTTATATGTACACAAAATATTACAGACATTATATGGTGCGATGGTTTTACATTTTTTTTGGTACATAATGAATACCATAGCATAATTCAGTTTTGCTACTGACCATGTGCATCTTTTTATGGTTATTAAAGTGGTGTAGGTAATAAAGTGATTACTAAGTTCATATCCCTGACACATTCTGCATTCACTCCCTTTTACAACTTGAGATGACTGATAACATTTACTATGCATCTTATAGAAGAACTATGGGTAAAGAAAATTACGCTTGCAGTGCTGCTACCCCTGCACTGCAAGGGTAAGTGTTTGTTTTGTCTGCTCTGACTATGGAATGTTCCTGGGCATCCCCAGGTCTATGAACTTAAATAAGACATGACAGACCACCAGAGCCCAGGGAAGAACAGGCTGCAGGGACTAGCAACCCGGAGGGAGCCAACGAGACCGAGGATCAGGTGAGGAAGGGTCGACCGATTATCAGATCCACCAATAATCAGGGCAGATATTCCCGAGTTTTTTAATGATTGGTATCGGATACATTAACTGATAATACAACACTGTGAATTGCAGCTGGTTCTTGAAGAACCGGACGAAATGCGCACAGTGGGTGCCACTGTCTGGCCGGCATCCCTCGATAAGCTGATCGAAGGAGCCGGTCAGAAAATCTATGTAGGAGAAGAGCTGGCAGCCAGTGAGCTGCAGGCTCTGTTCAGTACAGTAAAAACAGCAGATAGCAGGGGGAGCAATAGCTAGCCTGCTATTGGCTGTTTCAAATTGCAATAGCAGGCTGGGTATTGTACCCGCCCACTGCCTGCAGTCAATCAGCAAAAGAGCGGACCGGGGAGAGAATGCTCTCCTTCAGGTAACATAATATAAAAGTGGTAATTAAATACCACCAAAAGAAAGCTCTATCTGTCCCCCCAAAAAATGAATAAAAAAAATTATAAAACATTTGTTTCCTTTTGGCGTAGCATGGCTGAAACAATTGTTTTCTATGTGTTTCATTCAGACTACAAGGCAGTAGGCAGTGTGCTGTGATAATATGCAAAACATGCTGGACTTTACTGCATCGCACTTTATGCCACCGCAGGCCGCCACACAGCAGTGCACTGCTCTGCCATGCAGGGATAATTCATAAAAAGAGTGCACATTGTACACTATAGAATAAATTAAAAAAAAATAAATAAAATCCTTAAAAACAGTGACAGCTCCAGTAGTGTGTGATACAACAGTCTAGCCAGTCAACTGACGCACGGCATTTCAGCAGACAGCATAGTGTGAACGGGCCCTTAAAGTTTTGTTTGCACGAAGTTTAACTTGAATCAATTTGTTTATACTTGCTGCATTCCTGGTGATCATACCAGCAAAATAAATGTGCCGATCTTTCTAGGATCACAGCACTTAATTAAGCTCCATCACGGCACATACAGTTAAGGCCAAAAATATTGGCACCCCTGCAATTCTGTCAGATAATGCACCACTTTGCGCAGAAAATGGTTGCAATTACAAATGTTTAGGCATTCTCATGTTTATTTCTTTTGTTTGAATTGGTGACAAGTGGAGGAGAAAAAAAAAAAAAAAAAAAAGCCAAATCTGACATGCCACACAACTCCAAAAATGGACTGGACAAAATTATTGGCACCCTCAATTAATATTTGGTAGCACAGCCCTTGGAAAGAATAACCAAAATCAAATTGCTTCCTGTAACCATCAATGAGTTTCTTACACCTCTCTACAGACATTTTGGACCACTCTTCTTTCACCAACTGCTCCAGGTCTCTCAGATTTTCCCAACTGCTGTTTTGAGATCTCTCCACAGGTGCTCTATGGGATTCAGATCTGGACTCAGTGCTGGCCAGTCCAGTACTCTCCAGCGCTTTGTCTGAAACCATTTCTGGGTGCATTTTGACGTGTACTTTGGGTCATTGTCCTGCTGTCCCATGACCTCTGACGGAGACCCAACTTTCTGACACTGGGCTCTATAGCACCCCAGAATTTTTTGATAGTCTTCAGATTTCATAATACCATATACACAGTCACGACTTCCAATGCCTGACGCAGCAAAGCAACCCCAAAACATCAGTGAACCTCCACCATATTTGACTGGTGGGACTCCAAAAGGATTTTGGCTTCCTCGGGTAAGTTTTGGCAAACTCCAATCTGGCTTTTTTATGCTTCTGGGCAAGCACTGGGGTCCTCCTGGGTCTCCTACCATGGCGTCCCTTTTCATTCAGATGGTGACGTGTAGTGCAAGCTGACAGTTGTACCCAGTGCCTGAAGGTCAGCTTGAATTTGCCTGGAAGTAGATCGAGGGTCTTCATCCACCATTCGAACAATCCTTTGTTGCAATCTTTGATCAATTGTTCTTTCATCCACATCCAGGGAGATTAGCTACAGTGCCAGGGGCTGTAAACTTCTTGACAATGTTGCGCACAGTGGACACAGGAACATTATGATCTCTGGAGATGGACTTGTAACCTTGAGATTGTCCATGCTTTTCCACAAAAACCTGGAATGCAATTATTTCTTGCAATTTGAAGGTGCCAGTAATTTTGTCCAGTCCATTTTTGGAGTTTTGCGCGGAATGCGTCAGATTTGGCTTTTTTTCTCCACTTTTTTTGTCTCATACCAATACAAACAAAAGAAATAAACAGGAGAATGCCGAAACATTTGTAATTGCAACAATTTTTTGTGGTGCATTATCTGACAAATGCAGGGGTGCCAATATTTTTGGGCATGACCAAGTGTTAAACAAAAAAACAAAAAACATTCAGCCATCACATCTACAGACTGATAAACGGCATTATATTATATGTTCTTGGGTTTAGATACACTTTAAATGAGTAAATTCAGGCACACTTAACTGTAGGAAAATGCATGCTTAATGTGTTAAGGTAGGGGTGTGTGTGTGTGTGTGCGCACACACAAGGGGGCAGAGGCATGAGGGAAAGGAAGGAGAAAATACTACCTGGAATTAGGTGCAATTCCCTGTTTGTATTTAAATGTAGTTTAATTTGCTTAAAATGTGTAATTTGTACTTCTATGAAAACATGTAAAGTGTATATCTATTAATATATGTAAATCTGATATACACAAATACAGTAAATCCTTAACCATGTGCATGCTTTTGCATCCAAATTGGGATAAAACCTACTTTATATTTTTTTATATGTTCCCATTCACATTGCAGTAACAAAAAAACATTTAAAAATGCAACTTACTTAAAAACCTACCTAGCCTCCCTCCTATGTAATGCTAAAGTGACACTAAACTCAGGAGTTAATTCTTAAAAATGCATTCAAGTACCTTATTAACAAAAATGTAGCTTATTTGTGTATCACTCTAGATCCTCAAATCATCTCTGAACTTGTGATGACACTGTTCTTCCTTCTGGAGGGTGGCTACTTTTGTTCCTCATGGTCCCTGTGTGTGTTGTAAAGTAACAATCTCACGTTTAGTTTATTACTTTCTATTGAGATTGTAGTCTATCATAGGAGCGAGCTATAACACACATACAGGGACCATAGGGAACAAAAGAAGCAACCCTCCAGAAAGGACCGTGTCTGCACAAATTCAGAGATGATTTGAGGATCTACAGCCGAGTGATACACAAATAAGATACATTTTTGTTAAAGGAGAACTATGAGGTGAGTGCTTTTCACTCACCTCATAGTCCTAGCCAACCTGGGACAACGAGACTGTCACAGGTCGGCTCAGTAGATCGGGAGGTGAGCGAACACATACCGGGTTCGCTCGCCTCTCGATCCTGTCACGGCTCTCTGCTGTGACAGGGGGAGGGGCTGGATTCCCCGCTCCGATCTGCCAGCGCTGACTGGTGGAACGGATGGGGGAGGGTACAGCTGGCTCTGCCTCTAGATAGGCAGAGCCAGCTGTCACTCACGCAGCTGGGCGGATCCCGTCATCTAAGTCGTGATCCGCTGCGGGTAGCGGGAGGACGCTAGTTTGTGTCCTCCCGTTACCCTAAGGAGAACTATGGGGAAAAACACTGACCCCACAGTTCTCCTTTCATAGTTCAGGTACTTGAATGCTTCTTTTTTTTAAAGATTCAAGGCCTGAGTTTAGTGTCACTTTGAGGGGGCTGTGGATGTAATGTTTACTCTAATTAACCCTGCCGATACTGTGCTGGCAGATCTCTATTGGTTGTAAACTAGATTTTAACACTGTCTGTCCTAACAAAGGGTTAAAGATTTAGGAGCATTGTGTGTTAATGACCGGAAGCTCAGTCTGACCCTCAGTTTGTCCCTCTACTACCACTTTCAAACTGCTCAAAGTAGCTTGAAATCCAAGCAAAGGCCTTCACCAACAAAACATCTAAAATATACAAAATATATTTAAAAAATATATTTTTAGTTATGCGCTATGAATAGGAACACAATAAACATAGTAAGGTTTTCTCAAATTTGACTGCAAAAGTGGAAACACAGTAGTTTATGCGTGCTCATCTGCATTAAGGTCTAACTCCAGCAGTGCTTTTTCATCGTTAAGAAAGAGTTAAAGCTGTTCTAGCAACAAGGCAGCACAGGTATGGCAATTACATTAAGCAACATTTTGCAAAGTTGCAGTTTAACATATTGGGGCCCTTAGAAGGTGGACTACGCTCTTAATAGAGAAGACAACATCACTGACAGTGAATGGAAGAGGGTGTCCTGTGACAGACTAAAAACGAACACACAATAATAAAACTTTCATATTGAAAACTGAAAAATAGATTCTACATGGCTTGTTTGGTTCATAGCTTATATTCAAATCTTAAATTTGTGGTAGAAAAACCCTTAGTCAGCCTCCGCTTACCTTTTCTACTAGTGGTATTAACTGTTGGTGTTCTGCCAAAGTTTTTAATAACTCCATGATGAATGGAAGATAATTGTGTTTCCGCCTGATATTTTCAATCTGAAAACAGCAAATTGAAAAAAAAAAACAAAACGTTATTGTAATACACAAACACAAAATATATTGACATCTACATTTAAAACTACAGCTGGTCCTTTCCTACACTGAAAGAAAAGCTCTCTGCC
>NW_017308764.1:0-10492 GCF_000935625.1 Nanorana parkeri | reverse complement strand
AAGAAGAATGCATCAAGTTATCCGAATGTTGACAAACTGCGATACCTTCTATGGATGATTTGGCATAGATGATCTCTATACTTTAAGACTCATTATTGATGGCATGTACCAACAAGACAGAACTGACAGCAGAGAACAAATTGGAACATGGCAGACCCCATTTTCCATGATTTTGATGTGATTTGGGATTTGGAAATGTTGGTGAAGTATAGGGCTGCAACAACTAATCGACATAATCGATTATAATCGATCACATGGTGCTCTATAATGTATTGCTGGGATTTGTAGTCCTCTATAGCTGATGGTACATTGTGCTGTACTGTATATTATACCATCAGCTATAGAGGACTACAAATCCCAGCAATGGTACATTATACACTGCATGCATAATGTATTGCTGGGACTTTGTGTTGTACTCCTATATAGCTGGTGGTATTCTGCATTGCTGTAAAGAGGACTACAAATCCCAGCAATAATGCATTATACAGCGCAATGCAGAATACCACCAGCTATAATGTACTATTGCTGGGATTTGTAGTCCTCTTTAGTCGGTGCCATTCTGCATTCATTGCTGTATAATTTTACACTTTCCATTTCACTATATTGCACACCACACTATTTTTTTTATTTTTTACTTCCACCGCTCCAAGCTTGCTCCTGTGATGGACTACAATCTCAATACAAACTAGTAGTCCATCACTGGAGCCTTTTTTTAAAATGTATTTTATTGTTTATTCGATTAATCAAACTTAATAATCGGCTAACTAATCGATTTTGAAAATAATTGTTAGCTGCAGCTCTAGTGAAGTATCATGTATGCCCCAGTATAGACTTCAACTCTGCACAGTCCATAGGACCTATTTGTACCTTCTGTATTATCGTACTAGGCTAACTTGAAAGATATTCCTGCATGAGGCAGATGCAGTTCTAAGTACTGTTATATACTTGATGTTGACGTACTTCCAAGATGCATCATTCCTGGAACAAAATTTGTAAAGCCTTTCCGGGGGTTGCGAGTCCATTCCTTGTTTACTTGCAAACGTAGCAGCAACCGTTGTTGTCCAACATTTCCAAGTGTGTCAGATGTACCCCATTGGGTGCCAATGTTTCTCCCGCCAGTGACCGTCACTACAGTTGGACGTGCTGTCCAACACACCTGGAAGTATCAGACAGCAGTGGTGCTGCTGGCTCCACATAGTTGGAAAGAATGGCCTGCCCGAGAGGCGAGTATTTATGCTTTTCTATTATATGGTGCAGCTGCCTCAATTTTTTTTTTTTTTAAAGTGGCAGGGTTATTTTAATGTAATTACATAATGTATGTTACACTAGAATATTCCCTGATAAGCTACCCAATGGAAAGCATTCGATGACTGGATGCAGGGGTGTGGCAATTAAAAAAAAAAAATACTTGTCTAAGGACTAAATTGGGGGCCCAATCTACTTGTTCTTTAATGACGATCTACTTGTTCTGATACAAATTTTTTTTAACCAAAACCGTATTTAACTGTGCCAAGAAGTGCTTCTCATTGGTCAGTGCTATCAGGTATCAAAATGCATGGCGCAGAGCTGCACTGGATGGCAGTATGGGGTACAGATAGTACACCTGTGCTGACGGAGCGGAAGGACCGTTCACCGAAAAGTATAGGGGGGGGGGTATTTGAGAGGGTAATTACTTGGGGAAAGTGAACTTACCCTTTAACGCACATTGTGCATGCTAAGACAATGCTGCTGCTGCTACCACAAACTGGCACACAGTGGAATGGGGCAGAACCCTACGCGTGCGTTTATTCACATGTTTCCAAAACTATACATACTCGTTAGTAAATTTCTCCTTTGCACTTATACAGTCATGTGAAAAAGAAAGTACACCCTCTTTGAATTATATGAAACTAAGTACCAGGACATAATACAAATGATCTGGTCCTTAGCAGGTCCTAAAATTAGGTAAATACAACTTCAGATCAACAACACACTGTGCCATTATTTATTTTACAAACATAGCCAAAATGGAGAGACCATGTGTGAAAAACTAAGTACACCTTATGATTCAATAGCAGCAATAACTTGAAGTAAATATTTTCCGTATGACTATCAGTCTCTCACATCATTGTGGAGGAATTGTGACCCACTCTTCTTTACAACGTTGCTTCAGTTCGTTAAAGTTTGTGGGCATTTGTTCATGCACAGATCTCTTAAGCTCCCATCACAGCATTTAAAATCAGGTTGAGGTCTGGACTTTGACTGGACCATTGCAACATCTTGAGGAAGTGTTGGATGCCAGTTTGCACCACTGCATTCTGTAGTACCTTTCTCTATGGCACAACAGGACTCAGAAATTATATAGAAGTCAGAGGAAGGTATCATAGCCTGTGGAGCACCACAGACATCCAACACTTCTGGAACTGTCAAATGTTAAAGAGACTGATGAAGGCTGCAGCGCTGAGGGAATATAGCACACAGGGGCTGCCAGAGAGGCAAGTATAAGAGCTCTTCCTCTGCAGGGACCTTTCTTCTCGATTCCATTTGTAAGCTGATAGGGTTGCTTTAACCACTTGAAGACCATGGTGTTTCACCCCCTTCCTGGCCAGGCCATTTTTCAGTATTCAGCGCTGCTGTACTTTGACTGACGTTTATTCCGTCATACAACACAGTACTGAAACGAATTTCATACCATTTTTTGGGGACAGATAGAGCTTTCTTTTGGTGGTATTTAATTACCACTTTATTTTTTACTATATAACAAAAAAAGTACACTAAATTATGAAAAAAAAACATGTTTTCCTATAAAATGTTATGAAACATTTATTTTCGCCCCAATTTTTTGGTACAATATAAAAGACGGGGTCACGTCGGGTAAATAGACACTAAACATGTCAAGCTTTAAATTGCGCGCACCCGTGAAATCGCATAAAACGACAGCGACCAAAATTGGCTATAGGCGACGCTTTAAACGTTTTTACCGCTCATCAGTTTAGTGTTATCAGTGATTGATGGGCCTAGAATGATTGCTCTCACTCCGACGTTCGCAGCGATATGTAACATGTGCTGCATAATGGGCGCAATGGTCATTTTCGTACATAGGCGCACCCAACTCATGTTTGCGTGTGTATGTGGGGGGGCGGGGACTTACATTTTTTTTGTGTTATTTTTTTAATTATTATTTGTAAATATTTTTTTTAGCTTCTTTATTTTATTTTTTTTACTTTTTTTTTGTAGACTTAACTTTATTGCTATAATATAGGGGACTAAGAAATCCCCTGTGTAATAGCCAGTTCACCAAACAGGTCCTCTATATGGAGACATCAGGGGTCTCCAAGACCTCTGATGTCACCTAGGGACCCCCAGAGAAGCTGATGAAGCAGAGATCCGCTTCACCAGCTTCTCTCCGGTGTTCTGCACCGGAGAGTGACACTGAATGCAGGAAGTGATGTAATATACATCACTTCCTGCATTCGGGGACAGGAAGAGAGATCAAAAGGGAGATCGAGTAATGATCTCCCTTTGATTCAAGAGACAGCAGTAATGCCAGACAGCTTTTGTTCAACCACCTTTTGAAAAAAAATCCACCATGGACAGTTTATCAGGGGGCAGTGAAGCCTGCTGCCCGTCTGATCGAGGCCTTTGAATACACAATCACTTAGGCATTTTGGCCAGAAATGTTTTGAGGATTAGGCAAACATGCAAGAACTCAAATAATATACAAATTCACTAAACTGTTGCAACCAACAACATTTGATGAAGTTGAAATAGGAATACATATTAGTTGCTATGTTTCACTGTCTAAATAAAGAAGACCATGTATAAAAATGTACTTCTCTCTCTAGGTTACTCCAATATAAAAAATACACAGGGGTTGCAATTGTTGCCTTCTGAAAATGTCCGCTGTCTTAATTTTGTGCAGTTGAGAAAAGTCAGAGAAAAAACCAGAAGTCCTCATCTGCATACTTTCTTTAGCTTAGCAGCTCACGTCATGAAGGACGAGGGTCTGCATGACTGGTGTAGTAAAGTGTACTAGTGCCATTACAGCAAGAAGCTACGGTTATTAGTCTTGAACTACTACCAGTATATACAGTATCTATTTTTCTATATCGTCAGTCTTACCTCCTTCCTCTTTAAAACACTCGTTGTGCTGCCTTTTATCACACAATTAAATCAAGCATGCCATCAACGATTACAGGAATACATTACTACAGGTAGCCACGATATATTTAATGGAATAAAGCAAAATAAAACTAACCTTATATCGCTTAGTCTTCCGGTTTTCTTCTTCAAGGAGGAGCTCATATTTAAAAATTTCGGATTTAATAAAGCTTACAAAACTGCAGTGATCCATTTCCATTGGCTGCACCTGTCAATAAGTTAAAAAAAAGCAATATTGATTTTAGTTTCTGTTTTACATACAGCTAAAAAACACATGTATACTATTATAAATAATAAATAGCTAAACAAAAAAAATAAATGAATACGTGAAACTGATGTTTTTATGAAAAATAGGTGAACTATGTGGAAACTTGCCAGTGCAGAGGTGTGGAATTCCTGGCGCCCAGGACATGCAGTTCCGGAAGCAGAAAAGTTTATGGTCTAAAAGCGCCAAGGACAATCCTTATCCCTCCTGGGGAAGAAATCGTAAGCACATATGCAAGGTGCAGCCTCAAAACAGTCAAGGGTACTGGAACATCTAAAAAACACAAAAGAAGAGGCGCCTTTCCTGGTGCAATATCGTTTAAACAAAAAAGAGAGGCATAAAAGTGAATTGACAAGTACTCACTATGTTGAAAATAAAAACAAGCCGTAGGACAATATGACCGGAGCAAAGAAAAGATCCGGATAGCGTGTCCTGTGTAAAGCACAGATTTACGTCCTGATGAAGGGGGCGTGCCCCGGAAACGCGTCGACACAGCAGTGCTTTACACAGGACACGCTATCCGGATCTTTTCTTTGCTCCGGTCATATTGTCCTACGGCTTGTTTTTATCTTCAACATAGTGAGTACTTGTCAATTCACTTTTATGCCTCTCTTTTTGGATTAAACGATATTGCACCAGGAAAGGCGCCTCTTCTTTTGTGTTTTTTAGAAGTTCCGGAAGCAGGGTTAAATGTAGAGCAGGGGAGCCAGTGCTCGTTTTGTACAAGTGATATCAGTGACTGTACAGCCGTCTAGATCACTTTGTGATTTCTGGGGTTCCACACTTTTCTGGGGGACCCGGGACCATGACAAATTACATCAGGATGGAGAGCTGGGAGCAGAGCGGAGAACGTCTGTTCTCTGGTATGCTTCGTGTTAACAGTGCGACAGGAGAGCTGTAAATACTTTTGGCTGCCGTAAGGTCCCGCGTTTGCTGGGGACCTCGTGGCCGCTGTTTACAGCACCAGTCGCACATCTCCTCCTCCTGCCGCACGCAGCACCCGAGACCCTGCACAGCCTCCCGATACGCCTCAGAGCCCTGGTGAGCAACACAGTATCTAGCTTCATATTATTCTGCATTGCTGTACAATGTATTGCTGGGATTTGTAGTCCTCTATGGCTGGTGGTTTTCTGCATTACTATATAATGTATTGCTGGGATTCGTAGTCCCTCTACAGCTTGGAGTCAGTGGCAGAACTACCAGGGTCACATCTACTACTGAAGTCCTAAAATCATTAGTCAATTGTATTAGAAAAACTGTCACGACACTCAGGAAAAAAAACCAAAAACGTTTTGGTACTTTGTCTTGAAAAAACTGTATTGGTGCATCCCTACTTAAAGGTATTTGACTTGTATTAGGGCTCCACTTGACCACTGTTGGGTTTTCCTCTTTTGTTAAATCTGTGAAAGGTGCTGCTATATTGCCAAAGTCCAGAATAAATCTCTGATAGAATCCCACTATGCACAGTAAATCTGATGGGTTTTATTATGAGTGCTTGAAGCCAGTCCATGATTTCCTTCTACTTTGTAAAATGTTCACACTATGCTGTACCCAAGATAATATGCTTCTTCTCATAGCCATCTTCCCTAGCAGGTCCTCTCACCAGGGGCTGCCTGCAGAAAACTACAGGGGCGGATGCAAGACCAGTCACCCTGCACAGGGAGAGAAAGCAGCAGTGACTGGCCTTTGTTACAGGAAACTCAACACAGAGGCAAAGTGGAGGAGTTGTTTCATGCTGGATTACTGGCGCAGATCTTGAGGAAATTTTTAATTGACACCAAGTTTCAAGTAAGAATACAAATACCTCTTGTTTTTAGACCATATTTATTTAGCCTGGAGTTCATCTCTAAGATGGATACCACAGCCCAGCGATTTTTTACTTTCTCCCACACTTGTGGGAATTTTGGACACTATGTGCCAGCCTGACCCTGTTGCTCCCCTTCCCTGGGGCAGATATCCCAAATGCTCCTGGCAGAGGCTGAGGAAGCCTACCATGATCTTCAAAACGCAGTCTGAAGAACAGCAGTGAGGTTTGCAATGCACCATCAGCACAATATTAGAAAAGAATGGTAGTCCTAGCTATTACACACAATGTCCAGATTCTGTCTAGACCAGAACAGTTCGCTCAAGGACCAAAAACACATCCCAATGTATCCCTATGTGATTTCTGGGCAAAAGTACACACTTTTGCAGTGCTTTCTGTTTTAGACAGAAAAAATATTGCATGTCTTATTTTACCTGTCTGAAATGCATAAAACATGTCAAGCACATGGAACGCACTGAAAAGCCCATTTTAAGCTGAAAAAAAAGTGAGCCGGGCGCAATGCGAGGCAGTGCGCTCTGGCTAGAATTGGGCCAGAACGCACTTCATCTGGTGTGAACGGGCCCTTACTCTGCAACATACCAAAGGCATGCAGGTACACAGGAGGTAATTGCATTAAATGTCATTACTTTACAGGAGGAATAAAGAATTGTTTCAATAAGCTGTAAGGGTACCACAAATCTACCTGTAGGAAATTCCACTGAGGGGGGATGAAGAAAAAAAAAAAATAGAGGGTGCTAGGGACAACATAGCGTTCTGTGCCATAATAAAAAGTACAAATTAGAGAAAGTAAAGGAAACTGATTCTTGTAGATCAGGAAATCCCTACAGAGAGGGATTGGGCTCTAAATAAATCAAGTATAAAAGGAGTAGAAACCCAATAATGGGAAAGAACTCCACAGCAGAGAGCAGTACAGGACTAAGTGGACTAGCACACTCAAGGGTGGATTTCTACACAGACACAAAAAATACCCAAGCAAAACTGGCAACATATACCCAAAGTAATTAAAGAATGCCAGAAATCGGTCAATTAAAGGGTTATTAAACCCTCCAGTGTTTTTGCATACATTTACTGCTAGCAATCAGTAGATATATGCAAAAATGTAAAACAAAAAGAAAAACACGCTTTAAAAGGCGGTTTAAATGTACCTGAGTCTACCCCGCACGCTCCCGTCCGAAAATGTGAAAATTCTCGGGCGGCCGCAAAGCATCTTGGGGTGGGCGCATGCGCAGTTCACATTTTCGGCGGGGAGACGAGGAGAGACACAAGGTAAGTATATGGACGGCATGCACCAGCATGCAGACACCGTGGGACAGGAAGTGCCAGCTAGGAGTCCGTGCTGGATCGGAGACCCACAGCAGTGCTGGAGGGACAGATGAAAAGGACAGAAAAGAGGAAGATCGGATTAAGAAACATCATTTAAAAGGTAAGTGCTTTAATTAACATTGGGGGAGGGAAAATATCTGACTTTAATGTCACTTTAAAGATATTCTACAGTAAGTTTCAAAAAGCAAGGAGCTACAAGCAAAAACCTGAGCATCAAAATGGTTAGGATACAACAAATGATCCGGTAAAAACAACAGCTAGTCTTCCACATGGAGGATAGAAGTGAGTCTTGATACAGAGTCCTGAACAGAAGAGACCAAGGATTTGTGTCAAGCTCTGCCACTTGAATGAGAAAAAAAAAAGCTGTGCATGTCCAGAATATACATCTATGATCAACTGCTGTAGAAGTAGAGTAAGAATGTGGTAGATATAAATCTTCTACAGTGGGAAGGTTGCACACTCTCAGCATTGGAGGGATCAGGAATAACCTGCTCAATGATAGAGCCAAAAAGGTGTCTACCCTTGAAGTAAAAGTTAATTAAATGCTCCCTAAGGGCATGATCAGCTTCCCAGATAGGGAGCTAAAGTGCTTTACAAATGTGAACATTAGGCGCATGCCAGAAGCACGCCGAGTTGCTTGGTCTGGAAAGTGCCACAATGCAGAGATCAGTGCCCACAGATGATTTACCTAAGTTTATCTTTGACACAATCATAGGCTCACTGACAGTGAATCTTCAGAGACTTGGTAACACCAGAGGCTGTCCTATGCCTCTGGACCTTGAGGGTGCGGCTAATTAACAGAACACTATGGTCTGGAATGGGCCACAACCCAGATTAGCCTAGCGATCTTCGGTCCAGGTACAGCTTTTTAAAGCTAGTGCTGAGAATAGGGTATTCCCGACAGCTGTTATGAAGAGACCGGCTCAAGCAGCGTATTTGAGGTCCCGAATGAAATTACTAAACATAACATCCACAGTGTAACTAATATCTTGTTTGAAGAGAAAAAAACCCAAAACTAATTGTAGAAAAAATAAATAAATTGGGATTTTGCACAGCTGAGGGAAACAAACACCTAATCAATAACAAAAAAACATAGAGAAGGGGTTTTTACAGGGCTGGTTTAACATTTTGTTTTGGCAGTGTCCATAAGTTCCTTAGGTAGCAGCATAACCCACATCTCAGACTATTCTACAATCCTGTGTCCCTTAATGGCCAATAAAAAAAAACACCACAATTCTACAGCCACCTGGCATTCTGATTGGGCAAAGCTTTTTCACTCTCATGCTTGCTTATAGCCTCTCTAATGCCAAATAATATTGTAAGCCAGTGTAGCAGCACATTATAGTAGTGGACCAATAGGACTAGCTGGGGCAGGGCTTAGTTGCAGACTAACATTAGCTAACATTCTTACTGACCTCTGTAAGCTGTTTCTGTAATTCACCGATTTTCTTTTCATATATCTTCTTTCTGTCAGACACAATTGCCATCAGATTGAAACGTATCTCACCTTCAGAATATCTGAAAGGGGTAACATTTGTTTTAAATCACCACAAAAGGCAAAACCTGGACAAAAAGAAATGTGTTAAATGCAGTCACAGGACTTTGTAAGAACTGCAACATGTCCTGGTATTAACAACTGCCATTCGGAATCACTGCAAGAGGAGTTTTAAAAACAACCAAACTTTCAGGGCCCTCCCTTCTTCAGTATTTAATAGTACCTTGCTTACAGCTTAAGGATTCCTTGATTCTAAAGGTCTCGCTTTACTGTAAAGGGTCTTTTACAGCAGTTTAGGCATGTACTGATACCTAGCAATGCCTGAGTGTATTGCCCCAGCCAGTTTTGCACCTTTATTGTACCGACTGGTTTACTTTAAAGTTAACTTATGGACTTGACCTAATCCATAAAGATTGCTCTCTCTCTGATCTTTCATATGTGCTAGAATAATTTTGATTTTACTTTATTTTAAAAGGCATGACTTTCGTAACTTCTGAGTTAAAGTGTATTTCCACTTTCGGAGCCAAAAAAGGGATAACACCTATATAATATTTGTTACATTTAAACCATTACATAGCATAAGCAAAAAAAAAAATGCTTCTAGCAGTTTAAAGTCCATTGTGACCTTTGTACGGGATTAGCATGTATTGTGGCAATGTGGAGGTGCAGTGATGATGTATATGTATGTACATTTTTATGACTCGCATTGCAGACTCTACATTTTGTTGTATGAACTTTTTATTATGCCTGAATCCTACAAATTCAAAATATTCTCCACAGGAAACTCAGTCTGACACTGGGATCGGATTGTAAAGCAGGCTGTAAACAGCTGCCCCCTCCCTGTAAATCTGTGTAACAGCTTTGCCTTTGCACACAATACACTGTCGGTTGGAGCGGTGGTGCCACTATGAATACTAATGAATGGGGGATGGAGAGCTCAGTTGTAATATATACAGATTGCTTGCAAAACACAGATGCAACCATTTTCATGAGGATATGAAGAGGAAAGCTAACCAATCTCATTCAGATGGAATGCCGACACAACCTTCGGCAGGAACGCCGGCCGAGGACGGAGAACCGCCTTGTCCCGATGCAAAACCAGCAACGGGGACTTGCAGGACAGGACGAACAGAAGTGATGGCCACCAGAAAGGCCACTTTGTGACAAAGATAGAAGCGGAATCTCCCGAAGAGGTTCAAACGGGGATTCCTGCAACACCTAAAGCACGAGATTCAGAAAGGCGAGCGGACAGGGGGAGCAATGCGTGTCACCCCCTGAACAAAAGTGCGAACCAGAGCATTAGACGCCAAAGGCCGCTGGAAAAGCACCGCCAAGGCAGAGATTTGACGCTTCACGGTACTCAAGGGCAGCCCCTGAGCCACCCCGCGCTGCAGGAAGGCAAAGAGCCTGCTGATGGAGAACAAACGCGGGGACAGGGCCCCAG
>NW_017308763.1:140866-142111 GCF_000935625.1 Nanorana parkeri | reverse complement strand
CATAGCATTCCTTCTAGCTCCATATTTCTCTCTCATGCCCACATGTCATGGGGCCCAGCTGCTGCTTGTCTATATTCTAAGAGCTTGTTCACACCAGCAGTCAAGCTAAAATGCATGGCTGATGGTGTGCATGTGCCACGACAATGCCGGTGCGCTTGTCCCATTGCCCTGTTTCTTTTTTTTTGTGTTAGAACTTTATTGAAATGTCACACATTACATTTCATTAAGTTCTATAGGCTCACTGTGGTGCAATGTGATTGTACTGCATCTTACGCTGGGGCTCCGAAACAAAGTACTGCATGCCGTAGCAGTGCTGTGAACGGTCACCACCCGTGGCAAGGAAAACTGCCTTGTCTTGAGTTCGAGCTGTGGTGGAAAAAACGACGGGCAACACAACCTGAATGCATATGTGAACAAGCCCTGAGTATGGATGCTGCAAACCTTGGAAGCTGTAATTATCATAACTGTGTTTAAGAACTCCAGGAATTGAAACAAATTAACACTTGCAGCAGGTCTACTCTGGCACTGCAATGGTTAAGTGCTAATTTTGGTCTAGGGGCTGGAATAATAAAAAATATACACAGCTGATCCTCAGTCCCACTTGGCTGCTAGACTGGTCCCTGCAGCCTCTTCTCCACTGTTATGCATAGATGGGGAAGTCGAGCATTTTGTCTTGCTCAGTCCACAGGGCTGCCAGAGAAAGAAACTACAAGTGTATGGCCAGTTTAACTGACCCAGAAGAGAAGTCAGGACACCTGATCTGTACATTTGTGACTGATTCAGAATGTATTGAAGTCATTAGATGATAATCACCATGGCAGCCAGGCAACTAGCCAGTTCAGATAAAGTCCAGCAATGGCATCCCATGTATTTGTATACATTTTTATTGAGTTCATGTCTGCAGGATGGCCACTAGAAGGTTAGATGTAGTGAAAAATACAAACAAACCAATCAGCCAACTGGCCAGGTCCCGTCAGCCAGGAAATACTTGCAACATGCAAATCAGGTGAAAGTTTTTCTGAGAGGCAATTCATTTCCTTGTCTCTAAAACATATTGAACGTCTGCATGGGGAAGATTTCAGTTTTGTGATTTCACAACAAGATGAAGAGTTTGGTCCTCAGAGTTCTGGACACTCATCACTAATACCTGACAATCTGTAAGTCTTCTTGTTCTTATTTCATAACAGAAATCCTATTAATTGAAAACTTTTAAAGTGACACTAAACTCAGGAGTTAAATCTTAAA
>NW_017308763.1:134240-137669 GCF_000935625.1 Nanorana parkeri | reverse complement strand
GTGTTTAGGTTAGTAAATCACCCCCATAGACTTTGACAGCTCGTTTCTCCCTATTCCTGACCACGCTCTGCAAAGGAGACGACTCTTGATTGGCATCTCTTATCTTACGGTCTCTGCACTTTCCAGATGCAAGTGAGGTCACTGAAATACAGAGGGAGAGGAAATGCTGTCACGGGAATCAGCACAGGCATTAGAAATGGAAGGGGAACCTTGTTTTCAGTTGGGAAAGTGCAGAGACAGTGAGATAAGAGCTACCAATAAAGAATCCGTCTTCTTTGCAGAGCCATGGCTGGGAATGGAGAGAAGTGAACTGTCAAAGTCTGGATCTTAGTTTCTTCTCCACAAGAAAGCATTGGATGAAAAGCAGCATCCACTGTGGGAATTCAGTGACTGAGCTGTGAAAAAAAGTTATAATAATTACAAAAAAATGTGCAATCTTTTTAAAATCTTCACTTTTTATGTCTGTGTTACTGTTGGAGATTTGCTGACTGAGAAACTGTCATCACGGGTACAGGAAGGAGAAGACATTTATATAATGGAGCCCCATAGAGCTATAAAAAATTATCAGGAGTTCTAACCCTTCATGTCTCTCTATCCAAAACCAAACAATTACACTTTAGTTCTATTACTTTTCAGGTCTCTTTCAAGCAAGTGTTTTCCCAGATTTATCTAAAAAGCAACACTATGTACAATGCAATTGTCTGCTTGTTGTCCGCATATTGTCATGATTATTTTCTTCCTCAGGCAAAGTGACTGCAACAGAAAGAAAAGAATGGCGTCAGCTCAATGGGTTACTGAACCAACAAGTAAGGAAATAGTCATCAAACCAAGGGCTCCTAAATATCCATTGTGTTGTGGAATTGGTGTAATGTTAATATCAGATTTCCAATCATTCACGCCACTAGGTCACTTTCTAATACATTGGGGAAGAGTTTTAATGTTATTGCCAGTTTCTGTGACCTCCCACTTTGGAGATTTCCACTATACTCAACCAGGGTCCTCCAGAGGTTGCTAGGGGTACCTTATGCAGTGGCAGATTGGTCTCCCACGCCTGCATAATTCCAGGGCCAACATTACTTGGCAGGATCAGTGGCATGCAACCAATAATCTTTTAAGGGTAGAATTCTTCTCATTGACTGCCAATGTAAAGGCCTTTTACGACTCATTCACACCAGCTACAAGATGCACGTTTTGTTCTCTCAGAATCTCAATGAGTCTTGTTCTGGGTCCTGGAGCCCGGAGGTTTTGTAGAGTTTTGGGTTGCATAAAGCCTCCATTCCTAGGTCCACATCCTACCTGGTAGCCAGATAATTATACAACATTTTCTTTAAGCATTCTTACCAATACCAATGACTTTAAATGATCTCTGTTTAGCTGCTTGTCTGGAGTTCAGATTTAAGATCGTCACATGTCTATTATAATTATTGCAGCTGCTTCCAGAGTGAGAACTGTAGGGGGAATAAGGTCCTTGGGATGCAGAGAAGAGTCAGAAGGCTTTTTATACTACAACACACATACAACCATGTAATTTGTACAGTTGAAAAGGTGTTCTGCATAAAAAGTAGGCACCATGCTGCTTCCAACAGTACCTTATAATTTAAGATTTTGCTAAAATAATCCCATTTCACAAAGGGCGGAGATTGTAATAAAGAACTTGATAATTCAAGTGTACCTATGGCATCTTTATGTCTAAATAGGAACAGAAAACAAGTGAAAAACGGATAACCTGACCACAATTGTATGTCTTCCTGCCAACAAAAAAACATGGAAAAGGAAAGTAAATAAAAATACATATTGTAATTTAGGAGAAATAGATACATAACCGAAAATGGTACTACCATTTTATCACATAGAAGTAAACTTATTGTGTATGGATTTAGGCAGCTATATAGCCTGATGTAATCAAGCAACGTAAAAAAGCAAAAATTGCTAATTATTTGCTGCTTTATATTTTTATCATATTTATTTTGTATTATGGAAAAAAATTTTTTTTTTTAAAATATGTCTTAATTTTTTTTAAGCCATGTAAATATTACATATTTTGAATGCTAAGAGGTGGCACTCTAGGCTTCTTACCTTTCTATCCTAAACTGTTCAGTGGGAAAAGTTTACTTACAGATGAAATTTACAAAAATCTGAGTGAGTCCATTTTAATAAATGCCCCTTTCACAATTTTTATATTTTGACAAATTGACACTTTTTTTTTTCAATGCGTAATAGTTTTTAACCAATTTTTTAAAACCTTTTCCATTAATTATTTTACATTCTTCATTGCAGTTGGGAGCCAGCACTTTTTTAAGCCAGATTTAACCCTCTTAATTTACTACAGTTAGGCTGCATAGTTATGCTGTTATACTGCAGTTATGCTGCATACAGAGTCATTAATATTTTTATCTTTATTTATCTGGGTTAAATAAAATCCTGTGCTGGCAGCACCAGGGTAATAAGGCTACTACACACAAGCAGTGGCCGAGCTCTCCAATGGACTGCTCAAGGAGCAGGAGTGATTACGATCAGAACATTGTTCAGTGGGCATGCCGAACTGCAGGAGAGATGGGCTGCTGCTTGTGTATGAGAGTCGTGGTGCTGCCAGCACTGTGGCTTTTTAAACATTACTGCAGCACTAAGCTGATAAAAAAAGGGATAAAAGAGGCATATTTGTTACAGTATATTCAGCCTGAAAGCATTACTGTAATACATTTTTAGGGTTCACTTGGGCTTCAGCAAACTCATTTGATCGTCTTTCATGATAATGTCATGATTGGGAACAATGCTGATTGACTCCTGATCATTAATGAGAGGCTAACGCTGCCAGTGGCCACTAGTTCTAAAGCAGATTCTAGATTAATGTTCTCCCAGCACGGGGCACATTTCCTAAGAATTTTAATCCACGGAATGCAGCCAGGAAATTATTGAATTAGATTGAGATAATCTGAAAAAACAGCTACAAAACATCTTTAAAAGAAAATTGTAAAAGAAATGTAAAATGAAATTGACCCATAACCCTTGTAGTTTGTTTTTAACCATATGTACACCCTCTCCGCTCATCAGACGGTCATAAGATCAACACTGAAGTGACTTTGGGAATCATTGCCCAACCTTCTTAGTCTGTCTATGATCACCGTTAATTTATTTTTGGTTGTTTACCGACAGAGGATTTGTTTTTTAATTATGCGTGTTTCTTTTTCTCTTAGTTGAGGTAATCAAGCCAGTTGTGGAAGAGTGGATTAAAACTGTGCAACTTCTTTTGGTTCAATCGTGCCAGGCATTAAACCTGTCCGTAGAAGATGGTAATTTTTTTTATTAACTATTAAGTATACACTCAAGAAAAAGACGGGTTTAATGGGTTTAATGAAGATACGAATGTGGGTAGCTTAGTGCGTGAGATACCGCAGTGGTTGACAATAGCCGGGGTTCAACAAAGACTTG
>NW_017308763.1:122675-131908 GCF_000935625.1 Nanorana parkeri | reverse complement strand
CCAGTCCACAGAAAAGATGTCCTTGAGCTGGAGAAGGTCCATAGAAGAGCAACTAAGCTGATTAAGGGGCTGGAAGAACAAAGAAATGAGACAAGGTTGCTAAATTTAAACTTGTTCACGCTGGATTTGACTTGCAGGTGACTTCCTTCTGACTTGCATTTGACCCGCTTCAAATGGGTTTTGCATTTCCTGAAGTTTGTATGGAAATGCAAAACCGCTCTGATGTGAAGAAAAGCCTGTCGACATAGGCCCTTACTTACTTGGTATATAAAACAATTACATGCTTGAACACTTGCATTGGCTTTGGTGGCCCAGTATAAACTAAAATGCCAGTTCAGATTATACTATGTACTATGCCTATGACTGGTTCTTCATCGCTAAATGTTAGTTTATTGATCCAGTGGAGAAATTGGAAACTGCAGCCGCCGGTACATTTAGGAGAACTGTGGCTGCAGCGGCCTGTGTCCCCGCTGCGCCTGTGTTGGCGGAGGCAGCGGGGACACAGACCGCTGCATTCTGCCGCTGCCCCCTTACCTCCGCTGATGTCCCGGCCTCCTCTTCCACCAATCCGTCGGTTTCCCCGGTCCGGACGATCATCTGCTCGCCGTCCCGGTCCGGCCGCTCCTTCGCTGTCCCGCCCCCCGGCCTCCTCTTCATTGCATGCTGGGAGCTATACCCAGCCTGCTATTGGATACTGTCAGATGCAATAGCCAATAGCAAGCTGACTATTGTACCCGCCCACTGCTTGCTGTCAATCAGCATGGGAGGACCTGATAGAGAACTTTCTCCATCAGGCCCCTCCTCTGCTGATTGACAGCAGGCAGTGGGCAGATGCAATAGCCAGCTTGCTATTGTCTATTGCATTTTACAATATCCAATAGCAGGCTGGGTATGGCTCCCAGCATCAAAATAATAAAGTTAAAAAAATTAATTAAAAAGCCAAAGAAATGTAAAAAAAAGTGAAATAAATAAAAATAAAAAATGCAAACAAATAAAAAAATAAAGTTTATAAAATAAAATAAAAAATAGAAAACTTTTTTTGGTGTCATTTTAAATAAAAAATGTTTTATTATATTATAATCTTCTGAACAAGGGGAACAGGCAGCAAAACAAATGTGACCCTTCCCTATGCTATCCAAAATAAAATAATGTTTTTTTGGCTGGAGTTACACTTAAAAAATTTACCTGTTCCGACTTACATACAAATTCAACTTAAGTACAAACCTAAAGTCCCAATCTTGTATGTAACCCGGGGACGGCCGGTACTGTCTTCTGCTACATGATCACTATATTGTACAACTAGACAAAATGTTCATCTTTCAGCTTCACCGCCTTCCCAGTCTTACGATTCAACTGAGAGAAGTCTGCAAGAACTTATTATGGACTATGAAGACAAGATCAAGAAACTGAAAAAGGCAATTGAAGGTATAATATAATCATTTACTTTTCTGCTCAACACACTGCAAAAGAAATAACAAGTTATGTAGAAGAATTGTTATTTTCAGGCCTTAATGGCTCCCCTTACTTACCTAAAGAAGATCTCTGAGTAGAAATATTCGTAACCCCCGCACTGCAAGGGTTAAGTTCTCACTTTTGTCTAGGGACAAAAATAACAAAGATATACACTTCTGAACCTCTGAGCCAACTGGCTGCTACACCAGTCCTTCTGGTCTAACAGCCGGCCTGCTCCGAGGTTCAGATATGTATATCTTTGTACCTAGACAAAAATGAGCACTTAACCCTTGCAGCGCTGGTGAAGCCCCACTGTAAGGGTTAAGATTATTTCTGCCCTGAGTTCTTCTTTAAAATAACCTTCTAAATAAAGAACAATCATTATAGCTTAGCAGACCGAGCCTTATGTCTTTTTAGAACAATGCTAAGAAAAATATACAAGCTGCCATTGCTGACCTCCCTTTGAAAAAGCTAGTTGCCTCACTGTCTTTGCTTTCAGTACTTTGTGAGTTCATGACCTGGAAGAGGTATGCAGCAATTAAAGTGTACATAACCCAAAACCGATTTTTCAGTAGATGTGGCATCATCAGTGGCGTAACCAGAGTTATGGGCGCCCGGGGCAGAATTTTTTTTTCGCCCCCCCCCCATATTATATAAACATGCACTGGAACTGTACCTCCCACCCCCACACATATATATCAGCTAAGGAACTACAAGTCCAAGCATGCCATCATTGTCCCTGTACACCACCCCACACACACACACATGGGAGCAGTGTCAGGATGAGGAGATGTCGGGGAGCAGTGTCAGGATGAGGAGATGTGGGGGAGTGGTGTCAGGATGAGGAGATGTGGAGGAGCAGTGTCAGGATGAAGAAGAGGAGATGTGGGAGAGCAGTGTCAGGATGTTGAGATGTGGGGGAGCAGTGTCAGGATGAGGAGATGTCGGGGAGCAGTGTCAGGATGAGGAGATGTGGGGGAGCAGTGTCAGAATAAAGATGATGAGATGTGGGGGGAGCAGTGTCAGGATGAGGAGATGTCGGGGAGCAGTGTCAGGATGAGGAGATGTGGGGGAGCAGTGTCAGAATAAAGATGATGAGATGTGGGGGGAGCAGTGTCAGGATGAGGAGATGTCGGGGAGCAGTGTCAGGATGAGGAGATGTGGGGGAGCAGTGTCAGAATAAAGATGATGAGATGTGGGGGGAGCAGTGTCAGGATGAGGAGATGTCGGGGAGCAGTGTCAGGATGAGGAGATGTGGGGGAGCAGTGTCAGAATAAAGATGATGAGATGTGGGGGGAGCAGTGTCAGGATGAGGAGATGTCGGGGAGCAGTGTCAGGATGAGGAGATGTGGGGGAGCAATGTCAGGATGAGGAGATGTGGGGGAGCAGTGTCAGAATAAAGATGATGAGATGTGGGGGGAGCAGTGTCAGGATGAGGAGATGTCGGGGAGCAGTGTCAAGATGAGATGTGGGGGAGCGGTGTCAGGATGAGGAGATGTGGAGGAACAGTGTCAGGATGAAGAAGAGGAGATGTGGGGGAGCAGTGTCAGGATGTTGAGATGTGGGGGAGCAGTGTCAGGATGAGGAGATGTGGGGGAGCAGTGTCAGGATGAGGAGATGTGGGGGAGCGGTGTCAGGATGAGGAGATGTGGACCTTCTGCAGACCGTAGAGGCAGCTCAATGGCCAACTAAAGGAGCACACAGGGCAGGCTGACAACACTGCTGTTCATTGTGAGGCTTAGCATTGTCAGTGTGAGACAAGAAGTTCTGTTACTGGCAAGATCTCCAGGAAAAACAAACTTTGCAACAGATTTACAAAACATGATTTACTTATGGAAACGTTATACAGTGAGACATGATATCAAACATACTGAAAAATAGATTTCTGGTTTAGGTGCACTTTAAAGTCTGAGTAAAGTTTCAGGTACTGATTTGTATATCTTTTATGGGTCAGTAACTCAGAAAGTGGAAAGCCGTTGGATCAGCATGATAGCCAGTCCACTAGAGAAATCCACAAACAGCAGCCTCCAGATTTTCTCAGGTTTTCTTTCGCCTTCCTTTTCTAATGCCACGCCATTTTCTTTTTTTAACCCCCAGCTTTATCCCAAAGAAAGACATCAAATTGTAAGTAATCAAACACTTTGTTTTTCTTTCTTTAAAGTAGGGATGCACAGATACTTTTCGAGTACCAGTGCCGATACTTGGCATTTTCATGAGAACTCCCAGGGTTGCAGCCGTTGCAGCTGGGACCTGGCTCTGGCGCTCCACCACTGTCCTGAAATCATTAGTCTGTATTGTTTCAGAAAAACTGTCACATGCCAATAAACAAAAATGTATCAGTACTCGTACTTGTAAGTACTCGGCAAGTACCAGTACTCGTACTCGCAAATCTGGTATCTGTGCATCAATTTATTTATATTTATAAAAACAAAATCCTACATTAAAACAGAAATGTACAAATCCCAGGAGCTCCGTGTGCTCCTTACAAATGACAGCTGACTCCTATCTTCTGAATTTTTCTCTAGTCTAGTCTTGGAGCTCAAAAGTATCAGTACATGTACTTGTACTGAGTACTGTACTTGGTACCTGTGCAACTCTACTTTAAAGTGTATGTAAACCCTAACAAGGAACTTCTCTTATTGGCTCCCTTTTAGTCTGTTAAGTATACCTGTCACTTGTGTGTTCACTTAGTATAAAAATACCTGCAGATCCTGCCAGTAACCCAATGAGCTGATAACGCCCTGTGCTGCATTGACATTTCCTGCAGTGTTATCAGCTCTGCACAGTTTCTTTGTGGATTATAGAACTCCTCCACTGATGTTATGAAGAAGAAGGGGGGGGGGGGGCCTGAAAAAGGGGGGGGGGGGGGGTCATTCCATAGTCTTGTTCTAGGGTGACAGTGCTGCTTCTACATAGATTTAGTACAGTGAGTGAGTGTTGTCATGCTAGGACAGGAAATATATTACTGGCAGGATCACCAGGTGAATATGGTAAAAACTAAAACAAAATGCAGTCACTGTATCTAAGGACGGCGGACTGCAACAATATACTGTGTCTTACATATGTGAGATATATATATCAATCAGACATCTCAACTCCCCCAGATGTTATGGGAGTATCCCGCTAAGATAGCGGCTCCTGGTGGACACCCGGGAGAGAAACATTTTATCCTGGAAAGGTTTACTCTGTTCTCCAGCAGAGTAAACTTTTCCCTGCTGTCTGTTTTTTGGGGTTTTTTTTGAGGGCCGCCATCAGTCAGAGAAAAGAAAAACGGCATAGGAATGAATAGCTAGGCTTCTATTGGCTATTTCAATTTGCAATAGCCAATAGCAGACTGGCTAATGCACCCGCCCACTGCTGCTGTCAATCAGCAGAGGTGGGCCTGAAGTTTTCCATCAGGTCCTGATGGGAGGTGCTCTCTCCACCCCCGGATGTTGGGATGCCTGACATATATATATACTGTATGTGCTCCATGAACACCAGCTGCCACCGATGTATTATGTTTTCTCTTCTGACATGGCTGAACATAACATATCAGTTGTTTCTGTCTCCAGATTTTGAGGAACATGAACTCTACTATTTAATAAAGCATGTAGAGGATCCCAACTGGATTCATCTGATGAGGATCCTCAGAGTCAGCGAGGAAGAAATGGAGAGGTGTAGAAATCTGTCCAGGGATAGAAGAGAACAGAAATATCAGATGCTAAAAGTTTGGCTGAGACATGGCCAGAACGGGATCACAAACTTCAAAAATGAACTGATTATTGCTTTGGAACTCATTGATTGTCCCAACGTTGCTTCAATGTTCAAAAGTGGCCGTTCCGTCATGTCAAGTAAGTGACAGTTATTACACGGGTCAGCTGAAAACATGTCTATAAAAAAATAAGTGAAAGCAGCAAAGTTGCAAAAATGTTCCTTTTACATCGTTTGAAAGCAGTTTGTTTTATATACAGTTTTGACGTCTTTTATTTTGTTCCATTTCCAGCACCTCCATAAGGAAATACTAAATGATGCTTTCTATAAGGTAAGTAGTGGATGTGTATATAAAATATACAATCATGTTTTTCTTCACAGGTACAGGAAGTTGACAAAATACTTATACCCTTAATACTCAGATTTGCCCTATGGAGAGATTTTGCCAGATTTCATCCCTAGAGATAGTCATGTATAGGGATGAGGTTCAAGTTTGCCACTACCATGGGTTTGCAGCTAAATTCATGGTCATGCAAATTACAAACCAAATTTGTTGTAACCATAAAGCCAGCCATAGACCTATAGATTATTTGCAGGTTTTCTGTGGTCAGATGGAAAAAGTGCAACAGATTCCTCCATCTACGCTAAACTGTGTGGGTGGAGGAATCTCCCACTGGGCCAAGCTTCACTATCTTGCTAGTCTGCCTAGTTGGCTCTCAAAATACCTGAACAATGCCTGCATCCTATCAGATTGTTGATGTATTTTGACAGCCAAAGGGGCCAACTAGCAAGATACTAAGGTCTGGTTCAAACCTGGGCGTTTTGTAGCGCGTTCGAACGCTCAGCAAAACGCTCAAACACCGAAATCGCATTATTTCCTATGGGAAACACCTGGGCGTATTACAGGCCGTATGAACACGCTACAAAATGCCCTACGCCCAAAGAAGTACAGGAGCTTCTTTGGGGCGTGTTTCCATTGGGATACAGCCAAGTAGCCCTCGGAAACGCACGTTTTTTACAGCGGATCACGGTAAAACGCACGTCACGAAACGCACGACAAACACGCATATTCGATACACCTAGGTGTGAACCCAGTGTAAAGCTTGGCTCAGTGAGAGATTCCTCTCCACACCATTCCACACAATTTAGCATAGATGAAGGAATCTGTTGCACTTTTTCCATCTGACCACAGAAAATCTGCAGATAATCTATAGGTGTGTGGCCAGTTTTGTGCACTGCCTGGCCTTTGAACTTAGGCCAGCTGGCTTAGATGTGCCAATTAGAGGACTTTTGGATAAGCCAGTCTCATTATAAAACGTTGAGGTCACAGCAGCCATACTAAGAATGCACTTTAGCTATGATTGGAAAAGCACAGGGAGTGCTGCTGACAAACTGCATATTAGTATAGGGCTTGTAGGCATTGGCAGGTCTGTTAAAGTATATGTAAACTCTTACTCAGGTTCATGTAGGTAGCACAATGCTATGTATCTTAGAGAATTGGGGGGAGGGAGAGGGATATACTAAATGATGCTTTCTATAAGGTAAGTAGTGGATGTGTATATAAAATATACAATCATGTTTTTCTTCACAGGTACAGGAAGTTGACAAAATACTTATACCCTTAATACTCAGATTTGCCCTATGGAGAGATTTTGCCAGATTTCATCCCTAGAGATAGTCATGTATAGGGATGAGGTTCAAGTTTGCCACTACCATGGGTTTGCAGCTAAATTCATGGTCATGCAAATTACAAACCAAATTTGTTGTAACCATAAAGCCAGCCATAGACCTATAGATTATTTGCAGGTTTTCTGTGGTCAGATGGAAAAAGTGCAACAGATTCCTCCATCTACGCTAAACTGTGTGGGTGGAGGAATCTCCCACTGGGCCAAGCTTCACTATCTTGCTAGTCTGCCTAGTTGGCTCTCAAAATACCTGAACAATGCCTGCATCCTATCAGATTGTTGATGTATTTTGACAGCCAAAGGGGCCAACTAGCAAGATACTAAGGTCTGGTTCAAACCTGGGCGTTTTGTAGCGCGTTCGAACGCTCAGCAAAACGCTCAAACACCGAAATCGCATTATTTCCTATGGGAAACACCTGGGCGTATTACAGGCCGTATGAACACGCTACAAAATGCCCTACGCCCAAAGAAGTACAGGAGCTTCTTTGGGGCGTGTTTCCATTGGGATACAGCCAAGTAGCCCTCGGAAACGCACGTTTTTTACAGCGGATCACGGTAAAACGCACGTCACGAAACGCACGACAAACACGCATATTCGATACACCTAGGTGTGAACCCAGTGTAAAGCTTGGCTCAGTGAGAGATTCCTCTCCACACCATTCCACACAATTTAGCATAGATGAAGGAATCTGTTGCACTTTTTCCATCTGACCACAGAAAATCTGCAGATAATCTATAGGTGTGTGGCCAGTTTTGTGCACTGCCTGGCCTTTGAACTTAGGCCAGCTGGCTTAGATGTGCCAATTAGAGGACTTTTGGATAAGCCAGTCTCATTATAAAACGTTGAGGTCACAGCAGCCATACTAAGAATGCACTTTAGCTATGATTGGAAAAGCACAGGGAGTGCTGCTGACAAACTGCATATTAGTATAGGGCTTGTAGGCATTGGCAGGTCTGTTAAAGTATATGTAAACTCTTACTCAGGTTCATGTAGGTAGCACAATGCTATGTATCTTAGAGAATTGGGGGGAGGGAGAGGGAAGGTTTTTACCTTTTTATCATCTTTTGGTACTTCTTAATGCTGTTGATGTCCGGCAGCTTCTTTGCAGCCTATCCCAGTCCACATCCACTATAGTAATAATAGGCTGCATGTGTTTTTTCACAGGGCATATTTTAAAATGGTCTACAATAGCTGATAATTTTTTTCATAAATGTTTTGTCTTACTTCTATCAATAACACGTATTTGACTACACAAAAGAAAGTGAAAGTTCTGCCACGGTTCCAACACTTTTACATGTGTGTTTTGTAATTACAGGTTTAAAGTGAATACGTTTTGCTTAGGACAAGCTGCACTGAAGTATTTGTCTTCAAGGATTTTTAAAGCACTGTGAGGATCCCATGTATTCCACTTGTCAGTGCGTAAAGGCAACTATCTTAATGGGTGGAACCAGTATTCACAAGGACACTTCTGATCAGTGCACTAAAAACAAAATGGGCTGCTGGGATAGATGTTTCAAGCTTTAGGAAGCTCCCCGGTGTCTAGTGATTGATGGCCATCAGCAGCAACATTGGTGTAGATTTCAAGAAGTAACTTGTATATCTGTAGTAGATAGGAAAACATGATTTCCTTGTAATATGATCTGCGTTGTATATATGAATTTGTGTGTGTATTTATATGTCTGAACAAAAAAGGCGAAATGAAAGCGCTTTTTGGCACTTTCTAATTCATTTTACATATCAGACTCTCTAGTGGTTTCTCCATAGGAATATATGAAGATGTTCCTTGAACAGGTATCAACAGTAGCTAAGCTGAAAAAGCTAAACCAATTAAAGCTGTGCGAGGGCTGAGGGAGACCTCCCTAAGCAGGAGTAAAAAGCCAGCAAGAAAGTGAACTCTGCCACACTTTACCCAATGAGGGGAAATTAATTTATTCTTCTTCTTCATGAACGCAACCATATCTGTTTTTCCTGTGTTTTAATCAAGCACAGTAAAGAGCACTTAAAAGGAGAACTAGGGGGTCAGTGTTTTTCCCCATAGTTCTCCTTGGGGTAACGAGAGGACACAAACTAGCGTCCTCCCGTCACCCTAAGCTCAGTATACCGCGAGCTACAGCTCGCGGTATACTGAGGCGCCGGAGCGGATCCCGACATCGATGTCGAGATCCGCCCAGCTGCGTGAGTGACAGCTGGCTCTGCCTATCTAGAGGCAGAGCCAGCTGTACCCGCCCCTCCCCGTTCCGCCAGTCAGCGTTGGCGGATCGGAGCGGGGAATCCAGCCCCTCCCCTGTCACGGCAGAGAGCCGTGACAGGATCGAGAGGTGAGCGAACGCCGGTATATGTTCGCTCACTTCCCGATCTACTGAGCCGACCTGTGACAGTCTCATTGTCACAGGTCGGCTAGA
>NW_017308763.1:115095-121875 GCF_000935625.1 Nanorana parkeri | reverse complement strand
AAAAAAAAAAAAAAAAAAAAAAAAAAAAAAAAAAAGAAACAACCTCAACATATAGGTTATAAATAATAAAAGCAAAAGGCAATGAAAAGGGAATACTTTCCACAAGGAAAAAAAATGACATTTGGCAACATGCCTGTATTATACAAAAGAGAAACAAAATATTGAATCCAAGCATTAGCGTCTAAAAATAATCTCATTTGTGGGTAACAGGCAGAATGTACACGGAGCGCAATATAAGAACACAGACTATACAATTGTTGATTCATAGAGTAGAAGAAAAAAAAAACAAAACAACTATTTACAAATGAAAGGTAGGCTATGATCACACAGGTATCTCATCTGTTACTTCAGTATGGGGAGTGCACTTTGGAGAGAAGAACATGGAGGGGCTCCCGCTATCACTCTGGCCATGATTAGGGAGCAAAAGGAAACACCTGGCAGGGAATCAAATTATGCCTCACTACAATTAATGTAAAAACAAATATCTGAGAGAACTTCTGCTTTTCATGCCGACACTTTCCTGCACTGCATTTGAAACAAGTTTTTAACCTAGGTACATGGCTAGCTGCATCGCAACACCTAAATCAGTCACCTCAAACCGATGTACATTTTTAATTGTGGAACACCAAAATGTTTAGCTACAGCGTATGAATGATTACAACTGGCCAGCGTAGCGGGGACTACTACATTGGAAATGGGCAAATATCCCCAAAATACCAGCGCTGCATAGATTTTGATGGTGTGCTACAGAAGCATTACTTGTATCAAACACTGATCTCTTTGGCTTTAAATAGTTTAAGTCACATGACCAGGATGAAGCATGCAGATTAGTAAATTTGGAGTAAAATCAAACCTCCCATTCAAAGTGAGTCTTCAGAGACAGGACGAGTGCTAAGGCAATGCCAATGGCTCTGGACCTGAAAACCTCTCAGAGAAAACTTGTTAACAGAACGTAGTTTGGAAAGCGCACTGTGTGGGGACCCAGTGCCTGAAGGTCCAACGAGGTCTGGATGCGGCATTCCAAAAGCCGGAGGGCGGTTGTGCTCGATCCCTGCAACTGAAGAGATCAGCTCCAGCAGCAGATAAGAGTCTCAATTAAAGAAAAAATGGCAAAGAGTAAGAAAAATAGCGCCAACAAAATAAACTATTAAACAGCACAGCTGAAGATATGACTATCCTCCTGGGACACTAGCAAAAACGTGTCATGCTAGCAGTAGGAAAGGTTATCCTAGGCTGGACTACAGTTTTGGTTTTTTTGTTTTGTTTCCCAAATCCCCTTGTAGGCAGCAGTATAACCTAAAAGGTAAATAACTTCCTGTGTACCTTTAAAAAGACAAAAAAATAAAAGGAGAATCATACTTGCAGTTAAATACTATTGTGGCTATTGTCCTCTATGGTGCATTACCTTCACCTTCTCTGTGAAGGTTCTCATTCATCCAGGTCATGGTATATCTGTACACAATAAATCAAGGCAACTGGACTGGCTGTATTTTTTTCTTGAAGACATTTCGGTGGTCATCCGATTAGCTTTCTCTATTCTGAATTGAGAAAGCTAGTAGGATGACCACCGAAATGTCTTCAAGAAGAAAAAAAAATACAGCAAGTCCAGTTGCCTTGATTTATTGTGTACAGATAAACTCTCACATTTTCTTCTTTCTGTTAAAGATACATGTGTGAACAAGCTCTACAAGAAAAATACATACAGGCTTTAGCAGGGGAAAAAAAAGGACCGTCTCCTTGGTGGCTTTAGCAATGAAAACAAAAAAAAAAAAAAATCAGCCAACTGGAAAACAACTATTTGAACAATGTGTATTTACAGTGTTTTAAAGTTTAATGAAATGAACGTTTCTGCCCATCATGAAAATAAATAAATGCCTACCATCTATATACAGCGATGGCTGGGCTTTTGAGTTACAATAAGCACTATTCATGAGAAAAGAGTCTATCGATTCTATAAGAGCCGTAGACATGTCTGGAGTATGAGGCCAAAAATGTCAAAACTTATCAAAAAATGAAGAAGCGATTTCTTACAAAGGCAAGATGTCAAGGTTCATTTTATAAGACGTCAAAATGTAGCAAGTCCCATCAACCAGCCAGGTTACCATCTTGTGCACACTGCACACGTTTTGCACACGAGCACTCTTTATGGCAGGTGCTGTGACGCATATGGAAATCAATGAAGATAAATTGTCTGCACATCAGAAGTTTAAAACACATTTGAATTCATTGCATTATAACACCACACTATCATCCGAAAAGCAATTGTGATTTCAACTTTATTCTGGTGTGTGGATGACATATTTTCACAGGTTGCCATCTTGTCTGCCATAAACTGAAGGAGAGATGACATTTGATTGGCTGGTAGACAACACGACACACTATTACCCTTTGCCATGCCTTATTAAAAGAATAACTAGTAGAAAGAGCTATTTTGTCAGCTGGTTGAACATTAAAGGGAATCTGCCACATAAGACATTTATGGCAAGCCTCAGATGGATGGATATTCTGTGGTTCCAGGGCGGCATGCTCTAGAATAGTTATGTTATTCACAAGAAAGCCAGACCAGGAAAATTGCCCAGGAGCCAGAAAACACAGCTTCATCTGAGGCTTCTCATACAGTCATTTCTTTTGCCTATTAAAGATTTAGAAAATTGCTGCCCCTACATTCTATAGAGAATACCTATGACATGAAAGTTTCCACAATATACATTCTCACCAATATATGAAACATGTAACTTATTCAAAGAAAATGCACTACATGGGGTTCAGTAGCAGGGAAGAGGGGAGTCTGCTTTGTATCCATGTACACCTATTTCTGAAGTCCTACTCTGGGCACTTCCAGGACAAAAGAGACTAGGTATCAGAGATGTGCTTCAGATGTGTACTACGCCACTTGTACCATCCTTCACTGAAAATTCTTTAGCATGAAGAAGCCATTGAAAAATTCAGTGTGGCCGATATTAAAATAAAAACATCTAAAGTCAACATCAATCATCCAGTCTCTTCATTGAGTGCATTCTGAGACACTGGTAGTACTGACTGGAAAGACTTTACATGCAACTCCTATCCTTAACATGAAGGCACTTCAATTACTTTAATGAGTCTGCTCCATTAAACACAAGTCTTTCTACAGCTCCTTTTAACTGTATTTAAACAGACAGTCATTTGTCCATTCAGAGTAGAGTGACAGGGGCTCCCGATATACCCCTCCCAGCAAGGCATACTCATGGAGACTCCCCTCGCCGCCTTACCACTGCAGAAGTTCACCTTGGGTGAACGCCGGTTTCCGAGATTACCTAGTTGGATAGCGTCATGGCCGGCTCACAACTGTTTCAGCCTGGGGACTGGTCACTTAGGAACAGTCACATGGGTGACTACACATCTTCCCCCATCTTTAAATGCCCCGTTTTGTTAGAACAATAGAAAGTGGGCTTCAAAAAGGAGATGGAAACCGTGAGGGAGCATGAGTGGGTGAGTATACCTTGCTCGGAGAAGGAAGAGACCAGAAGAAGGCAATGTCACTATAACCTAAATGGGCAAAGTGAAAGCATCTCTGTAAGTAAACCATAGAGACTACAAGACCAACACAAGTGTTTGGGATATCGGACATTCTGGCAGAAGTGGCTGGAGGAAAATGGGACCCCAATGTGCACGGTAAGAGAATTTAAACTGGTAAACTAGGAGCAGTTCCAGAGATCACTGACATTTAGACACCGCGCTTACTTTTTTCACTCACCCCTGAAACCTGTTCACTGAACTTTACCTTTAAAAGTGGTTTACACATTCCTTAAATACATGTACTCTTGATGGTGATGGCCTGTGAAAAGGACAAGAAAAGTCTGAATGTATAAACCCAAGAGGTTTTGAATACTGCCCAATGACTTTTGTTTAGAATTCTTTAAACTATATCTTACATATTTATACATATATATTGCAGCTGCTACACTAGAGACCTCAGAAAAACAAGTGGAAAGCCATTAAGTGGTTGTTGTCTATAGCAACCAGGTTCTTCTCTAACTAACCTTCGTGAGAAAAATCACAGATGGGAACGGAGTGGTTGCTATGAGCTATGACTTTTCTTTCCTGTACTTCAGTTTTTATATTGAGATCTGGTGACTCTTCTGTACATTTAACAAATCTGGAGTAACAACTCGGGGGATCTCCTACATAGAACTAAACAAAATATGAAACATTTCCCCCATATAACGGCGTTATATGTGTATATTCATTTACATTTCTAAGCACCTTTTTTGACACCAAACTTTTTACAGTGTATTAAATTAGAATACAATACTACAAAAAAAAACAACCTAGGAAATTTATACAATCATTGGCGCTTCATTCGTTTCCCCGCCGTTTCTCCTGAGGCGTGCCGTCCTCTAGTCCTTGGTGTTGGCGGGCTAGCCTCTCTCTTCCTCTTTGTTCCACTTGTTTGTGGTGTCTGCTGCAGGGCTGATCTGAATAGAGATCAATCATTGTGAGACTATGGAATATAATATAATCAGTTATAAAAGGGATAAACTAAAATGTGTCATGTATTTGCATGTCCTGGAAAGCACACACAATTAAAATAGGAGAGTCATGCAGTTATCAAAAAGGGTCTCATTTATAGGAGGCATCTATCATAGGGAACGATTGTAATACAAGTCAATGAAAGGAGGTCTCTTCACGGCAATGACCAAATTAAACACTGCAAGGTTTTGGAAGTGCTCAGTCTTTGCCCAATGCTTCATATATTCCTAGGCCAAATGTTTCATATAAATAATAGGTCCAGGTCAGACATGCCCCTTCCTATAGATTCCTGCACCCAGCAGCACTTCCATCAAATGGAGTGAGAACTTTCGCATGCCTGTGCATTATTATTATTATACAGGATTTATAGAGCGCCAACAGTTTGCGCAGAGCTTTACAATATAAGGAAGACATTACAATTACAATACAATTCAAGATAAGGTGGTAAGGAGGGCCCTGCCCGTGAGAGCTTACAATCTAAAGGGTGGGGGAAGTGATACATGAGGAGGTAGCTGTGTGGGGGTGAATTGTTTGAGAATCTGTGAATGTGTGGCTTATGAAAGTTATGAAGAGGCCATCTGCCAGAAGGTGGTGGGTCTCTCCTTTACCCTCTATGGAAGTCAACCTGCACATGAACGGTACAGCTGAAACTTCAAGTCCCCATTATAAGAGGCACTGTATGGCCATAGTATGGGCACAGGGATGGGGAAGGTGCATCTAGTATGAGATCTGGGGTCTGCGATTTACATCATAGTTTTGATGAGGAAGAAATGGGAGAAATTAAGCTGCATATGTTCATCCTTTACTTACCTGATGATCCTCCCTGAGAGATCTCACAGTGCTCTATGATATACAGGAGCCATATTTAGGTTCTTACAGTAACATGATTAAAGGTTATAAGGAAGAGAGCCCATATAAATAATTTCTGTGTAAACTATTTTTGTGGTTTACATGAAATAAAATGGCAATGCATTTCAGACATTCCAGAAATCCCGCTTAATCAAAGCTAGAAAATGAAGGGTGTCTTGTGGAACCCCAGAAACAGACTGGACCTTTTAGGGCTTGTTCACACCAAGCACGTTCCAGGAGCAGAGCAGATCTGTTACAGACCGGATCAAAACTGCATCCAATGTATTCCAATGGTATTTTGGGCTCTAGTTCACACCGCAGCGTTCAGTTCCAGAGCATGTAAAGAAAACTGCAGCAAGTTCTATTTTACTTGCTTTGGAACGCATCAAAAACACATGCAAACGCCCTGGACCGCACTGAAAGCTTCTTTTAATCTTTTTTTTTTAACCAAAAACGTCCCTGAACGCATTAAAAACGCGGCAAAAAACCCCCGCGGTATAACACAATGCACTGCGTGTGCAGAAACTCGAGCAGATCTGGTCTGCATTTGGTGTGAACAAGGCCTTACTGAGTGCAAACAAAGAAAAATAGGATTTTTGTACTCACCGTAAAATCCTTTTCTCTCCGTTCATTGAAGGACACAGGCAACAGATCGTAGATCCTGAAAGGTAGGGTAATATCGCCACCTGCAAGAGAAGGACGCTAGGCACAAAACTAAAGACCAATTACAGCCTAGGGGCGGCCCCTGCCGGTGGCCAAACCCCCCACCTGCTGACAAGCCTCCAGTTTAGTAACAAGCAGTTAGGAGTGTACACCCCATAAAGAGGGTGGGGCCTGTGTCCTTCAATGAACGGAGAGAAAAGGATTTTACGGTGAGTACAAAAATCCTATTTTCTCTCCCGTTCATTGAAGGACACAGGCAACAGATCGTAGATCCTGAAAGGTAGGGACGTCACCAAGCAGTACACATTGAGGGATGGGCAACAACAACCAAACACCCAAAAGACACCTCAAAGAGTCGCCTGCAACACTTTGCGCCCCAAACCAGCATCCGCCGATGCCAAAACATCCACCTCGTACAACGTAACAAAAAGGTGTGAACAGAAGACCAAGTAGCGGCCTTACAAACCTGAGAAACAGAGGCCCTATGGCGGAAAGCCCAGGAAACCCCAACAGCCCTAGTATAATGGGCAGTGACAGGAAAAAAGGAGGCTCACGCCCCCTAACGACGTACGCCTGAACCACAACAGTACGAATCCACCTAGAGATGGTAGCCGCCAATGCGGCCCGGACCTTACGAGGGCCCACCGTGAGCACGAACAGAGAGCCGGCCTTGCAGAAAGAAGCCGCAGCACCCAAATAAACATGGAGAGCGCGAACCACATCCAGACAGAGGAGCGCCCGCTCCTTCCTATGGAC
>NW_017308763.1:113350-114556 GCF_000935625.1 Nanorana parkeri | reverse complement strand
GGTTGAACCGAGACGCCAGAAGATCCACCTCCAGCGACCCCCAGCGAAGACAGAGCTGCTGAAAACTCCCGGGTGCAGTGACCACTCTCCCGGGTCCACCGACCCTCGACGGAGGTAGTTGACCAGCCAAATTGCCCACCCCCGGGATGTAATCCCCAGGAGAGAAACCTGAACACCTCCCGACCTGGGGGTTAAGGTATGCCAGCCCGGTGGCGTCGTCCGGCCGGACCCAAACTGCCTGACCCTGAAGCCGGGCCGACCAATGAAGGAGATAAAGAGCGAATCGCCCGAAGTTCCAACACAGTTGGCAACAGACGGAGCTCCTCCAGCGACCAACGACGCTGCACGGCCACTAATGGACGACCACCGGCGAGACCGCAGCAGCCGTACTCTGGAACGAAGGTGCAGGAGCTTGTCCCGAAGGAGAAAAAAAAAACCCGGGTCGCGACAGTGTCCAGAAGTCCAGTCCCAGATACTCCAGGCGTGGAAAAGGCACCAGGCAATACTTTCGGAGGTTCAGGAGCCACCCGAACTCCTCCAAGGACTGTTCCGGGACCTCCAGAGCCACCAGAGAGGAGTGCGACTCCGCCCGCAGAAGCAGATCGTCCAGATAGCCTACGATCGAAACCCCCCGACAACGCAACAGCACCAGAATCAGGGCAAGCACCTCGGTGAACACCCGCGGAGCAGGCGCCAGCCCGAAAGGCAGCGCCACCAAATGAATATGCCACCGCGAAACGGAGATATCTCTGATGAGACGCGTAAAAAGGGTACATGAGGGTAGGCATCCTTGATGTTGATGGATGCCAGCAGGCCTACCCGACGAAGTCAGACCACCACGGATCTTATCGACGCCAACCGGAACCGATGGACCCTCATAAAGGCGTTCAAGCGGTTGAGGTCCAGGAAGGGCCGAACCCCCTCCATCTTGGGCACGGTAAACAGGTACAAATAAAACCCTTGGAACCTTTCCAAGGACGGAACCGGCACGATCACCCCCTGGCAGCAAAGGGTCCGCCACAGCTCGACGGAGATCCGCCAACCGCGAAGGAGAGTCGCGTGTCGGACGGGAAGAACCGGTCCCTGGACGGGACAGAAATTTCATCTTGTAGCCCGAAGAAACCAGCCCCCGCACCCAAGTGTGGGAGACGTGGGCCAACCAAGTGTGGGAGACGTGGGCTCTGGTTCACGTGGGTGAACCAGAGC
>NW_017308763.1:107929-108848 GCF_000935625.1 Nanorana parkeri | reverse complement strand
AAACTGGAGACTTCTCAGTGGGGGGGGGGTTTGGCCACCGGCAGGGGCCGCCCCTAGGCTGTAATTGGTCTTTAGTTTTGTGCCTAGCGTCCTTCTCCTGCAGGTGGCGATATTACCCTACCTTTCAGGATCTACGATCTGTTGCCTGTGTCCTTCAATGAACGGGAGAGAAAATATATTTATAAAGCCCACAATTTTGTCAAACATCTTAAAAAACTGGGTAAAAGATTCCCCATTGCCCAGGCACTTTACTACAACTCACCGCTTTGCAGTTTTTCCAGTCTTGGACTCGGGAGACTTAATTTTACGTCTCCTATCAGGGCGGGGTTCAGGGCTGTTTAATTTTGCAGCCGCTCTCGTTGTTGGCTTGTGTGGTAGTTTGCTAGAAGTGACACAGATAAAACATTATGTTGCAGATACAGTACATGCATATCGATGTTTAAAGTCCCAACCATCTAAAATGCCCAAATGTAGCCCCACATAACGAAGTTGATGCATACACAAATAAAACTAACCACAGAGCAGTGCAGACATATGAAAGGCTGGCCATATGTGAACAAGCTTGTGTTCATATAGTTGATTTTTTTGTTTTTGGTAGACATAAAAGTGAACAATATGGTTCACCAACCAGTTTTGGATAGCATGGGAAGGATTAGAACCTCTGCCAGTTTTTTGCTCACTGACTGACCTAACCGCTAAATCATTATGGGTGTCGGGCTGGCGTCCATATTTCATGAATTGCCGGGACCCTGAGCTTGATTAGGCTGAAGACATGAAGTTGTGAATGGCAAAAACTAACTTAACCAGAAATGTATTTAACAAGAGGAAATATTTTGAGTACAGATGGGGCTTCCTTCAGGGGTAGCCAAACTCTGGCACTCCAGCTGTGGTCAAACTACAAATCCCATGATGCATCTCT
>NW_017308763.1:104238-107421 GCF_000935625.1 Nanorana parkeri | reverse complement strand
CCCCCCCCCCCCCCTCCAGTTAATTCACACCTTCTAAGGGAAAGCATTGCAAGAGCCTTTGCAATGCACCCATGACGCTCTGATTGTGGGTGCAATGCTCAGGAGGCTTCAAAGCAAAAAAATAAAAATAAAGTAGTAAATGCACACTGATCATGAGATCAATGTTACTGCCTTTATTACTTTTCTGCAAGACCGACATAGCCTATACGCTTTACTGCCCCAATATAAAGACTGGGCAGAGAAGCAAGATCACTTGTTTAATAACACTAAGCGGTCACTGCTGTACACATCTGAAGGAAACAAGAAACCTGCACTTGCAGATCCATGTTACATATCGGCAACCCTACTGCGTCAATACTTCCGAGTCACTAAGGACAAGTATGCTGATAAAGACTTTGATTTTCCTGTACACTTTTTCCTGGTTAGTGCATTGAAGGGTCAGTATAACGAAGGATCGATTATTTTCAGAAGAAGGTCAACAATGGCTACTACTCTGAGGAAAGGTTTCCTTTAAGTGATGTGGAGTTAAAGGGCAAAACCATAAAACAAAATGCTCTAGTGGCCTGTAAGCTGCAAGCCATCATCCATGTTCTTTACCTTTGGGCTTCCAGGCGGGAGGCAGCCCTTGTTGTTGCTCCTCTAGGGCTATCTTCATCGCTCTCACTATCCTCCTGATCTTCCTCTTCTTCAGCCTCCTCAGTACTGTCTGTCCTCTTACGCTTTTTCTCTGACTCTGAGCCTTCTGCAATGACAGTCACACAGAAGTACATCAGACACATTACTCTGGGTGATAATCATTACGGTTTATCACCCAGAGTAACGTGTGACTGAATCGACTCTCAAATCAGGACAAGAGGCATACTCTAATCATTTTTATTCACCTGAACATACACCTGCAACATTCTCTAATTTGTGGAGAATCTTAAAATTCATAATGGTCTAGATTCCAGAGTGGTAGATTCTCCGCAGATCAGATCAAATCAAATAAGCAGAAGTTCGCAAATTGTCTCCCTTTTCGATCATCAATATTACAGTGTATTAATATGCATCACTAAGAAGAAAGCATATACACAAGAAAAAGTAGGGGATCTGCAGTTGTGGATGACTGCACCCCATTTTTCTTATATACTGCAACTTCCACTCAAACCTGAACTTCAGGCTAACAGCTACAAAAGCAAATACTTGGAAGCTGGCTTGCCTGCCAAAAGATCGCCATCTCTGTCCAGTCAGTTCTCAGATTTAGATATTGCCAGACAGCAACAACAGGCTAATGACTTGTGTTTCCCTACTGCAGTTATGCAATACGGATAGGTCACTTCCCCACCTTCAGCCTGAGATTGGAAAGTGATGGAGCTGCAGCATACTGTTTAGCTCAACCCCCTTGCACACAGCTACTGCCTGCACACATGCATGCAGCAGACCTGACACACAGTCCTGATCTTCTTTCTACCAGCCCATGTTCTAATATACACAGGACTACAAGAGATGGATACAAAATCGAAGTTTGGTATGTAGACTAGTTGCATTAATGGTTATTTTTTTACATACACAACACATAACTGCATTCATTGATGTTCTCACGCCTGGCCGGATTTCACTTTTTGGTGGTAATTTCAACAGTAGACTTTTCACATGCGTTTTTCTGTGGGGCAGACCTGAGTCTTTTTAAAAAGCGAACTTCCAATAGGAAGCAACAGGGCTGCATGTAAAGTGCACTACGAATGCATTTATGTGCATTTTGATGGCCATCCTCCTGAAAATCTCAAATAAAATGTCTGTTAAAAATGCACCAAAAGCAAACTGCAATGCATTACAAAATTCGACTTAAACCACTATATACAAATACAGATTTCTAAAAAATACATGCGTTTGTAGTTAAGCAATCTGCCAACCACGCTTACACTCATCCCCATGTTTTGAGTTACCAATAATAAAAGCTGGCAATGAAATTCACAGGCTAAGCCTTCTGATTGGAGTGGTTTTGATCAATTTCTAAGGCAATATCATTCATCCCTTGAAAACAGGGAAACAAATGAAGCCTCGGGAGGCAGATTGGCGTGGCTGAAAGAGGATGGAACGATTGACAAGTATCTGGCCAGTATCAGGGCTTATCGATGTTAGATTTTTGTCAGGCTTTATGATTGTATATCTTAAATCGCTTGTAAAGCTGCTGGAAGGGAGATGGAAGCGGGGATTGTAATCAGCAATAAAAGCAGCAGTGCAGAATGTTTGCTTTTAAATGTTTAGTAATTATTACCATTCTCAGAAGAACGTCTCTTTTTTCTTCCTCTCCGTGGTACGGCTTCAGGACTTCTTTCTGAATCTGTAACCTAGAAAATGTCAAGATGGTTTCAATGCATCTCTGGTCCGAAAATGTGGTCTTTAGAAAGATTTTTTTCAGTTTCTAAAAACTGGACCTTTGAATAAGTTTCCACTATGCAGGAATCTTTTGCGGTTAGGTATTCTACAGCTTAACCACCCTCACAGTAAAAGAGTATTCTTATATGATATAGTTAAATCTTATATCCTTCCTACAAGTATAGTGACCATAGCTGTGCTCCACACCACAGATGCAGTCCAAGTACAGCTAATGATTAAAAAGTATGGAAAGGTACTGAGCACCATGGAGAAGTAAATAAAGATGGTATCTTGTTTAAGGTCCATCCATCTACATGGTAGAACCCCCATTACATAAATCTGTATAAGAGACCTACCTCAGAATTTTTGGACTCTGCATCTTTCTTCTCTTTGTAAGAAGCACCTAAGAACAGAAAACATGTTAATTCACCAATGTAGAGTCTGGTAGAGATATTTTTGATACAGATTCTTACTCAAACACCATGTGTAGCGTATCTAAAAACTTGATACAAGAATTAAAAATTGCTGCCAACACATAGAACATTTAAATAAATCCATACTATGCTTAGAGTATACAGAGAAAGCTTAATATACCAAATGTTTCATCATCAGCAGTGCCTCTGTTTCTTGCAGTATTTTAAGAAGTAAATAAGCCATAAAACAAGCTCTAAAGCTGCAGCCACTATGAAGTAATCTATTCCCAAACAGCAAACATATTGGATGTTTGTACTCTAAAATCCTTCTCTTAAAGAGTCCAATGAGTAACACAGGGAGCCTTTAACCCTTTGAGTTATACTGCCACCTACAGAAGGATTGGACACTGGC
>NW_017308763.1:103769-104205 GCF_000935625.1 Nanorana parkeri | reverse complement strand
ATACTGCCACCTACAGAAGGATTGGACACTGGCAAACAATAAAAACTGTTGGCCTGGGCCAAGGTATAACCCTTTTGAATACCAGTATGTCTCAGTTGTGTAACAGAGCAGTACCGAGAGCATGAGCAAACACAGAGGTGTGAGATCTGTGTCCCTCAACGGACTCAAGGAAATTTTTTTTTACGGTGAGTACAAAAATTCTATTTTCTTTGTATGGAGGGAAAGAGAGTGGAGAGCAAATTACTCCAGAATTCAGTACCAGAGCATTAATTCCTTCACAGCAAAGTGGTAAACTTTGAGAAATTAGAAATGGGTAACAATGGCGCACAGCAACCAATAAAAAAGGAAGAGGGAGCCCCTGCTGCTTGGCCCAATAGGCCTCATCACTAGGGTTGCACAGATACCAAGTACAGAACTCGGTACGAGTACATGTACC
>NW_017308763.1:98848-103050 GCF_000935625.1 Nanorana parkeri | reverse complement strand
CACCCACATCTGTGTATGGGGGCATGTGACTCACTCCTCTTCCTCTCACAGGACAAAACCAGTGAATGGGGACTCGCCAAGGCATACAGCTGTTTTACACAGGGGTGGGGAAAGTCCTACACAAGATCAAAAAAACTAGAACTTGAAGCTTACACAGGACTCTCAATTCCCTCTAGAATAATGTAGTGTAATATAGGTTCGCAGAAATTAAGTAAACCAGTTTGACCTCTCATGTAGACAGACAAAAATGATCAAAATATGTTCCATGTGTATACAAAAGGCACTTGGGGCAGACGCCATAATACATGTAGTGCTCTAAACTAAAACCATCTCAAAGTATTTGCTGAGCATGGCTATAAGAATACATCGTTATTTCTTTACATACCTTCATTCAAGCTGCCTTTACCCTCAGTTCGTCTTTTTTCCTGGATTTAAAATAAAATATGATATTAGGTATATTCTTTAACATGAGAACACAAATCTATTTGTTAAACAAACGACAAAATCACACTTTACATTTGTCAGACTACCAAAAAGTCTGAGAGATCGGATTTCAAGATGAGGTTTTTGGATAATATTAGGTTTTGTTACAATACTTACATGGACAGGACGTTCTTGTTCAGCACTTCCTTTCTTCACTTCTACAACAAACAAATTAAAACGTATAAAAAAAAAGTGTTCTCTAAGTTTTTCTTCTTTTAAAAAAAGGTATGTAAATACGATCAGTTAAAAAGGTACAATGCCTGTGTCCATGCAGTGTCTGCCCATACTCCACCTCTGGCCATGTGTATTTAACTGGCCACGCTCCCTCACCACCTTCCCAATGGCGCATCTCCGTCTGTCTATGCTACGGTGATGAATGTTGAAGCTTAGACCACCTGCAATGGTCAGACCTGGTGATTGGCTAGAACATGCTCCTTACCCAGAAGCCCTGCTCCACTTAGGAGGGCACTGGCAACGCAGGAAAGTGACAAGAGCATGGATAGGCAAGTATACATTTCTAGGGGGGAGCAATGCCCATTCATAGAAAAGTGACAGTATGCAAAGTGACAGCATCTCTTTAAATGGCACATTTCATAAGTGCCCATGTTTTAAAACCATGTTTCTGTGTACAGCTCAGTGTGACATGCAGAGGTGCAACCAGCTACATATCTATAAATTAAATGCTATACAAAAATATGGAACAACGTTACACAATGAGTTAATGTAGTCTTCAAAATAATTCAAAATGTGTACTCCTTGGAAATAAAACTAGTTTTCCTTTTATAAATAAAAAAAAAAAAAACCTCAGAGTTTTAATGTGAATTTCATGATCCTTACCGGCATCTGCGTTCATTGATAACAACAGGGTGCGCTTTTTTGGAGGTCGTCCTCGTTTTCTTTTAGGCTCCGGTTGTTCCTATAAACAGGAAAAGGTGAGGGTCGGTGACTACAATGGTAAACAAGCCAATGGCAGTCCCAACCAAAAGCTAAACCTATCCCACCATCAGTTAAAGCCAGTTTCCTCCAAGATATAAAAATATAAAAACACCTGCTTCATCCCCAAAAAGTACACCCCCCACAAAAAAAACACTTAAAAGATCTAAATACTAACCTAAAAATGTCAATAATGTTACGCACAGGACCCCAGGCATCTTCTGCTATGTGGTGTGGAAGGGCCCAGTGAGCAGTGCCCACGCCACAGCCTGGTGATGTGGGTTCAGCCCACTGACTGCTAACAGTGTCCATTATAGGGTTCTGAAATTACCCCAGTGTGACATCAAGATGAAGGGTGTACACAAGATCGGTCAGCTAAACAGCAGAGAAAGAAGAGAGGGACTGTTGATCACCTGTGCCTGCTACTAGCAGAAGCAATACTTGGGTGGTGCTGGTTTTCTTTTTTAAGATGGGCTTTAACAAATCTGGCAGTGGCACAATACTGGCAGTGGCAGTTTTAGCTATGAGTAGGAGCTAAAGTTGAGGCCTACACGCCATTGCCTGGGACCGGTTGCCCCAATTGCACTTGAGGAATTGAAATGTACCTGCAAACAACTTAGTGCCTGTGTACCTGCTCTACAGCCATATGCTTCGCTTTATACATTTAATATTTGTGACAGATTTGCTTTAAAAATGGAGTAAAGATAGGTGTATGTGGTGGCACATATTTGATAGAAGCTTACTTGCCTCTTCAGGCTTGATCTCAATTCTCACAGAAGCAGACTGGGATTCTATTTTTTTCTCTTCCTTTACACTCTTTTCTTCCAAATGTTGATTTTTAGACCCTTAAAAGAAAAAAATATATAGAAAAATGGATTAAAAACCCGATGGTGCAAATCACAGACATTACACATTTCGATTGCCCATGTTCCTCTGAGAATAATTCTGTGAAATCAGCAAAGAATGTTTACTGAATATAGTTTAAATGACAGGGGTGTGGAAATTTTAGAAAAAACTACTTGTCCAAGGACTAAAGTGGGGGCCTGATCTACTTGTCCCTCGTAACAATCTACTTGTCCTGATGCAAAAAAATAATTTTAACCAAAACCGTATTTAGCAGTGCTAAGAAGCGCTTCTCATTGGTCAGCGTCGTCAGGTGACAGCGTTGACCAATGAGTGCTTGCAATTTGCGAGCAAAATTCACAATATACGGAACAGGTACAGATAGCACACCTGTACTGGTGGACGGGAAGGACCATTGGCCGAAAGGTAAGTATAGTGGGAGGGAGATTTGTGTGGGTAATTCCATTTTCCCAAATTACTTGGGAAAGTGAATATACCCTTTAGGGTTGGTGCAGACTTGGCCAATCCCGGGACGCGCGATCATGTGCGGTTGCATACAGCGGTTGCGTCCGCATGTATGGGGTTACATTTGCATGGCAATCGCTGAAAAAAGGTACATGTACCTTTTTCCGCGACACGCACCGCAAAGTGTTTTCAACTGCGATTGCGTGGGTCAGAGTCTGTCACAGCTCCACGTGTTCTGCTCTGTCATTGCTCCACGCCCCCTAATCGCAGCGCTCCCCGCTCTTGCCGCTCAGTTACAAAAAAAATGAGTCCGTAGCAGGGCTAAAACACTGAAAAAAAACACTTGCCCGGCGCCCGGAACTACATGTCCCGGGCGTCGGGCGATACGAATTCCACACCCCTGAATGAAAATAGCTGGAGATGAATTGGTGGTTATGAATTGACTGTTGGTTTTCAGGAGCCGTTTTAAAACTAATCCAAGTCCAAAGATCCCTTGCGTTCATATGTTTGGTCCATCAGTCTCAGCAATAGGGATGTCACAATAAAATGTATATTTAATTAGGAGGAGGCTTAAAACCAGAATTGTAGATGGTATCACAGCTTTTAAGTCCGGGAATTCTCCCAGCAGAAAGAAGAGATGATAAAAAAAAAAAAAAAATCAGCTGAACAGGGAATGAATGAGATTGACATGTAAGTTATGTAAACTGCTCTGGATATTAAAGCAGACCTGCATAAGGTTAAAAAAAAAAGGTTCATTATAACTAAGGATGCACAGATACTAGTATCGGTGTCGATACAGAGTATATGGACGAGTACCCGATAACAGAACGTCCGGTATCAGGAATCCGGGTGACAAGTCATAACACGCTGCCCAAGTTCCTGATTGGCCGAGAAGCTGGCTCCATGCTCCCTCATCACCAGGGAGCTGTAATGACTCGCCGCCCAGCTTCCTGATTGGTCGGGAAGCAGGCCAATCAGGAAGCCGGGTGGCCAGTGATTAGTGCCCCCCAGCTTGCTGATTGGCCAGAAAGCAGATTCCATGCTTCGTCACCTGGTGACTAGGGACCATGGAGGCAGCTGCCTGGCTAATTGGGAAAGCCGGGCAATGAGTCATTACATGCCGCCTGGCTTCCTTAATGGGATTTCTGGTATTGGCATTGGCGAGTACCGAAAAAAATAAAAATAGGATTTTGGTACTCACCGTAAAATCCTTTTCTCTCCGTTCATTGAAGGACACAGGGAACAGATCGGAGATCATGTACTGTAGGGTAATATCGCCACCTGCAGGAGAAGGACGCTAGGCACAAAAAAACTAAAGACCAATTACAGCCTAGGGGCGGCCCCTGCCGGTGGCCAAACCCCCCACCTACTGAGAAGTCTCCAGTTTAGTAACAAGCAGTAAAGGAGTACACACCCACATAGAGGGGCGGGCCCTGTGTCCTTCAATGAACGGAGAGAAAAGGATTTTACGGTGAGTA
>NW_017308763.1:89348-98698 GCF_000935625.1 Nanorana parkeri | reverse complement strand
CCCCCCAGCCCAACAGGCTGGCATCCGTGGTGACCACCGTCCAGTGAATGGGAAGGAAGGACTTGCCCAACACCAGGGACGGAGACCGAAGCCACCAGACCAGGGAGGCCCTCGCATCCCGAGACAACCGAACCACCCGGTCCAGCGACAAAGGGGACTTGTCCCACAATCCGCAGACACCAAGGGAGACTGGGAGAGGGGCGCAGAAGTACAGGCTGCGCAAAGGGGGGATGTGGGAGAGGTCCCTGAGGAGAGGCCGCAGCCCTCACAGGGCACTGCAGTCAGCTTGTCCCCACAATCCATGTCCCCGGCAAATATATATGCCAAACCAGAGCCCCAGCACAGGAAAGAGACCCCAGCAGGCACCGCCCTCGTCCCTAGTGGGTGGAGGAGGGGGGGAGCATGTGGAGCTAAAGCATCCAGCCAGCAGCCTGAGGGAAGTGCTGTGACTGGACGGCCGAGACCCCCAGTCATATGCACCCCCCTGGGACGAACCCACAGGCCACCCCGCCGGAGCGGGGCCGTCGTAGCCGACCCACCGTAGCGGGCCTGCATACGCTCGCTGGTTATCCAGGGGAGACTCCAAGGATCCGAGACATCCAGCCTGTCGCCCGGACAACACTTGCTAGAAGAATCCTCTGAAAAAAATCAGGAAGAAGCAGGTAAGAATACCGAGGAAAATTCTTAGCTCCTTACTCCTGACGCTAGGCAAAAAACTGGAGACTTCTCAGTAGGTGGGGGGTTTGGCCACCGGCAGGGGCCGCCCCTAGGCTGTAATTGGTCTTTAGTTTTTTTGTGCCTAGCGTCCTTCTCCTGCAGGTGGCGATATTACCCTACAGTACATGATCTCCGATCTGTTCCCTGTGTCCTTCAATGAACGGGAGAGAAATATCAAATTGGTACTCATACTCTATACCGAGAAACCGGTATCGGTGCATCCCTTATTATAACCACCATGTATAGTGATAAAATTACAACCTATGCAATTTTGGTCCGGCCTTTGTCATATTCATCCATATTTATTTTTTTGGGTATAGCTAAAACACTCACTTTTCTAGATTAGGGCACCAACCCCTTTCATCCTTGCTTTCTTTTTATTTGGTTCACAGGAAGCAGTATGCAGTGCAGAGAATAAAGTTGAAGAATACACTTCTCTCCCATTTAAATTTCTTCAACAACACTAAAATTCTGGTTACATAGCCAATGCCTGGACACTGGTCCCATGGTCTGTTCCAAAGGGGAAAATCAGTGAACATAGTAGGGCCGCTGACTGGCTTCTGCTATTAGAATTAAAGTTACACATGCCTCTTTAGCTTGCATGACCTCTAGAACTATAGGGCATGGCAAGCATTGTTTACAACCTGCCTTGCAGCTGAATGTGTACCAATGACTGCTCACACATAAAGGGGTAGAAGAGAAGCACTGACAGGCAGCTTGAAGCCAGCAAATTACAAGTGTGAACTGAGGCGAGTGTATAGAAGTAGTCATAAAATTGAGGGTATGAGAGGAGACAACCAAACTACAGGCTGCCTGACCAATTACAGTGTAATCACAGCATAGCAAATGGCGCAGAGAGGAGTGGAGTGAAGAGAAAGTGAAGGTATAGGATATTTTTTTTGTTGCGCATTTAGTATATGGGCAATGTCACTGAATTATTCAGAAGATATTATTCTCCTATAGACAGAAGTAAAATAACTTCACAAATCCTCCAGGATGCAAGATTTAGTAGAAGCGACAAGCTTTATGCAGGCTGAGAAAAGAGTAGAGTATCATTTTGGGAGTACGGGAGAGCGACAGCCTTACTTCCGGCTTTTGTACTAACCTTCATGTTCATCAAGACTTTCCCTCTTGTTTGGCCTTTCCACCTCAGTGTTTTCTACATTTTCCTGATCCCGCACCTGAGCATTCATATAAAATAACTACAATTAAAAAAACTATAGTGCAATGTAAGGAGTTTGACAGAAATATCAAACCCAACCAGGGGCTTTAATTTAATAACATATAATGTGCACCAACCCACAATAAGGGATCAAAAATCTTATTTACATTATTTGATAAGGTAACCCCCCCGTGAAATAATCATACTGTAGATCACTTTACTGTATCAAAATACAAAAACAGTGAGGGGAATTTATCAAAACTGGAGCACACAGAAGCTGATTGGTTGCCCTTGGCAACTGCTCCAGATTCTCTCTTCAGTTTGTTCAGTTAAGATTTGAAAATGAATGGGAGAAGCTGATTGGTTGCCCTTGGCAACTGCTCCAGATTCTCTCTTCAGTTTGTTCAGTTAAGATTTGAAAATGAATGGGAGAAGCTGATTGGTTGCCGTGCAAATCTGCTCAAGATTTTGTCTTATCCAGTTTTGATAAATTCCCCCATTATATTTAAAATACAGCTAAAAAGTGTTAAAGCCATCTCAAGAAAAATGTTTCCAATTGGTTTTGTGTGTTTAGGCAGTGTGTCTCAAACTTTTTTTTTTTTCAGTCATTCACCCTTTAAAATACGCAAAATCTCCAGGCAGCTCAGTCTAAAAAAAAAAAAAACTTTATCCGAGATAGGGTAGGGTACTGCTTTTAAGGGGGGTAACTTCATGCAAAGCCAAAAAATGGGGTTCCCCCTTTACATCAGAATCCCTCCTCATCCGGAGCCCCCTCCTACCACATCTATACACTTTGTTGTATAGCTAATGTCAAGCTCATACCCGAATGCCCAGACATGTTACAGTTTTCAGAATAAATTTAGGACCTTGTTATTTTCTAAACAGATAAAGCTTCATATTAATAAATCTAATGTATAATAACAGAACCTGGACCAAAAAAAAAAAAAACTTACATGGGCCTCGATTTCTGGCTGAGACTGTTCATCCTCAGGGGCACAATCTGAAAAAAAAAAAAAATTAACCATAATAAGGGAAGAAAAAATAAAACTTAACTTTAGGTCTACGCATAGTGTAAATTGTACAGTAAAGATTTAAAAAGTGCAGAAAGGGCGACCTTACCCTTTTCAGATTTAGGGGTGCTGTCTTTAGAGGCATCAGTTGAGGTAGCATTTTGCATTTCTTCTGCTTGTTTAAATATCACATCAGAGTTTCTGGATGTACTTGCAAAATCATCATGATCACCACTTGATGTATCAGTTCTTTCTGATTTTGATTCTGAATGAATGTTTTCGCTAACATTATCTTTTTCCATAATAGTAGCTGTGTCTTTCACAGTAAGAGGGTCGTCAGTATGATCTTTTGAGGGAGTTTGTGCTTGGATGTGCTCTAAATTGTCTTCTGAGGGAGTGCTGTTCTCCGGCAAGAAATCACCTACGGACTCTGTCAAGCTTTCTACACGTATTTGATTTGCCACTTCAGAATGTGAAGTTCCACTATTTATATCAGAGTTAAGCAAGGCTTCATTTGCTTGTACTTGACAGCTCTGTGGCCCCACAGAAATATCTGAACTCAATTCTTGTGTTCCAGGTTGGTTTTCGCTCTCCAAATCAGAACTTTGGGTTGTACCAGATGAACCATCTTCAGGGTTATTCTCTAAATGTTCCGGTGCCGTAGTGAAGCTTGTAACACACTCAAGAATTTCTGAGTTTAAATCTTCCACTTCCTCAGCTGTTTCTTCATCAGGGTTCGCCGTGCTTTCTTTAGGTTTCTCAGCAGTATGCATCAAAGTGGAGGAGTTGTGTTCCACAGTGTTCAAAAATGAAGACTCCTCACCAGGTGTCCCAGAACTTGTAACAAATCCTTCACCCTCTTCCTCATCCTCTTTAGCACCAGTGCTTGTAATGGCACTTTCATCATCTTCAGTAATGGCTCTAGGGCCAAGGTTTTCTGGTACGTTCATACCGGCACTTTCATTGGTCTCCGTCTCTCCAGAACATGCTACTTCATTTTGTCCTTGTAAGGTTTTATCACCATAATTTTCTTCGGTTATACCTGTACTTGTCACAGCCCCTTCACCTTCTTCTGTCATCGGCTGATTAGTCCGCACAACTTCATTTTCGGTGCCTGCTTCTGCAATCATTTCATTAGGGGCATTTTCAATAGATACATCTTCAGATTCTTCACCTGTTCTGTTGTCTGCAGAGGCTTCAGACACTTGATCTTCATTTAAATCTTGATCACTTGCATGTGAAACAGAAGCTTCCTCCACAGGAAAGTTAGCTTCCACAACGCTGATGTCAACATTAACAACTTCTTTATCTGCACGGGTGACAGAGGCTTCAGAGTTTTCCCTACTCACAGATGACTCTCCTGCATCTGTACCAGCACTGGTGACAGTACTATCCGTTTCTCCATCCCCAAGCTGCCTTGTGGCCTGTCTAGACGCATTACCAACAAATCTTTGTTCCTCAGAGCTGGCACTACTGACTGTGTCTTCTTTTTCATCATTGTTTTCATAATTTACTGAATTCATTCCATCATTGGCATTCAATTCAACATGTCCAACATCCTCCTCATCTGCGTGTAACGGAGCAACAGCATCTTGTAGTGTACCAGAAATAGCAATATTACTATGGTTAGCAACAAAACTCGACTCCGCAGCCATCTCTATAGATCTACAACTGCTTTCATTGCTATGACTCTCATGAACACCACTAATAACTAGCTCATTTTGTCTTTCAATGCCGGAAGAAGTTGTGGCATCATCAACTACCTGTCTGTTTTCAGATGTTTCAGTAATAATTTCTTGAACCCTGCCATCACCATAACTTGAAGAACTAGCAGCTTCAATATTCTTTGACAGTCCTGAAGCCTGTGCCACACCTTCCACACTATTATCCATGGTATAATCTGATGACGTTGCATTGTCATCACCCTCGTCCAGTGGTGACCCCATGGTATTGCTTGAACTGGCTGCTGTGGCTTCACTATTAACATCACATCCATCATCCATATCTTTATCCAAATCAATGTTTGTGCCTGTGGATGTTGTGGCGTAAGGGTTATTGTTGGAAAGAGCATCACATGTTTTATCATCTTCTATGCTGCTGTCCATCATATCGCTCGATGTAGCTGCTTGTTCATTAACTTTATCTGCAAAAACAGTACCTTCCACATTTTCTTTAGTTCTATTTGTTTCCATTATGCTTGAAGAGGCAGGACCTCCGTCTTTTGTTGATTGTTCTAGGCATGCCCTGTCCATACTGTTAGAGGATGTTGCAGTATTTGTTCTGCTACACAAACCTGCAACATTTATGTTCAGATCTTCGCCGGTACTGCTGTCCATTGACACACTTGATGATGCTGTGGGCTGTATGTTGTTGTGATTTACATCAATGAAGGTACTACGGTTAACTGAACTGCTAGATGAAGTTGCTGTAGTATCAGAGCTGTTTCCTGGAGAGGTTCTAAAATACTGCTCACTACTGCTATTCATAGCAAAGCTTGATGATGCTGTGGCTTCTGTGTTTTCAGAGTTCAATGTGCTTCTAATGAGCCTGTGTGGAGTGTCGCTACTAGTAAAAGAGCTCGAGGGTGATGCCGCTTCATCACCCACAGTCTGCGTTAGAGATAAGGATGCTCCACTACTGGAAGATGCTGCACTGTCTTTTTCCTTTGTCTGTTCCAAAAATGTATCATTCTCAGGGCTTTGATCTCCCCTACTACTGGAACATCCCATTGTAGCACCAGAATAAAACTCACTGCTGACGGAAACTGATGCTTCAGTGCTACTATCCATTGCAAGATCAGATGAATTGCCTGGATATTCTTTTGAGGTGCCAGAAGAGATGATGTCCATACCTGTATCATTCATGCCATCTTGCTGTGTGCTTGAGGTGGCTCGAGTATTCTTACTATCGTCTACATTACCAAAGTTATGTTTACTTCTGCAAGTACTAGGAAGGTTACTGGAAGAACTTGATGCTTCTTCACTCTCTCTTTCTGACGCATCTTTAAGCCATTCACTAGAATCATCGCCCATACTGCTATCCATTACAGTGCTGGATGATGCTGCTATGTTTTCGTTATCAATTTCAGAGGAAACCAAAGAGCCAAAGTTTAGTTCTCTACTGCTATTAATCATGCTGCTTGACGAGGTGGCTGTGTGCCTTTCCAAAATCCCAAGGCCAAAATTAATACCTGCTGAGGAGCTTGATGAGGTAGCAGACTGAGCTGCAATATTTTCAGAAATATCAAATGCTCCATCACCTTCTGAAGAAGTTGCTACATGGCTAACCATTTCAGAAGCTCTACAAGAGCTGGCACTCTCTGCATTGCCATCAGAAGATGTGGCTGTTTCACTGACATTGTTTAAAATTTCTGCTTCAAGATTACTTCCTTCTGCATTGTCAGAAGAAGATGCAGCATTATCATGGGTGTTTTCTGAATGTTCTATATAGGCACTTGAAGAAGTAGCAGCTTTAAAGGTAACATTACCAACTTTTTCTGTTGTATCTGTTGTACTCTGAGAGCAAGTGGCAGCATTTTCTCTCCTTTTTTCTGACAGTGAGGGCTCCAAAAAGCTATCTTCATTGTAATGTTTCCTATCAGAGCTTGATGAGGTAGCAGTATCTTCAAAGCTATTCTCTGATAACATTGCAACGTCTCTATCGTCTCCATCGTCTTCAACAAAATTACCATCTGCAGAAGCAGAGGATGTGTATTCCCTGCTGTTATCCAGATTTTCCCGTTCCGTTTCTATGCAAGTCTCATCTGTACTGTTATCAACTGGTGTATTGGAAGATGACGCAGTATCATCAACACCTTGCCTTAACTCGTTTTCTATCCGGAAGCTGGAAGAGGTAGCAGTTGCATCATGCTCAATTTTCTTTCTACTCGCATTGCCTTCTCTAGGGGCAATACTATCAATCCCTTCATTACTGGGTTCCATAATACTGCTACCAATATTTCTTTCCATGCCAGTCACATTATCAGAGCTACTTTGTCCTTGTAGTGCATCTGAAATCTTTTCATTTTTTTCTCTAACCGGATTAACAGAAATGTCCCCTTCAACCTCATTTCCAGTAACGAGATCATCAACCTCCAAACTGTCCAATGGGACCAGAATATTAACACGCTCATTATTAATTTCCTTCAAACATTCTCCTGCTAGGTCACTTGTAGAAATCTCCCCATCATTTGAGTCTGCTACATCAGGATATATTTCAATGGGGGAAACACTGGAATGGTCAATACTATGTGGCGTGGAATCCAATTCCCTTTGCTCCCGAGCAGAACATTTTATTGTGCTAGATCCAGCAAGATCCTCTATCCCACTGTATGAACTTCTGGCTCTCTTAGAAGGCATTCCTGCATCAGACTCTTCTGTAACATCAGTACCATCTTTTGAACTGAAGACAGTCTTTTCATTTTCATCTATGCTGTCGCAAGTTGAAGTATCCGAGTCTTTAATGGAACTTAGATCATGTCCTAGTAAAGTTTTAGAAGTATTTTTATAGAGATCACTAGTTTTACTGTCATTTAATTCACTGTTTCCATGCTTTGACTTGGATTTTAATAGCATGGGCTTTTTGGAAGAAGGGATTTCAGATGAAGATTGAGGTTTGCTGTTGTCAGGATGTGTTATTTTTGATAGATCTGCAACCTTTACAGCTACAGATGGCTTTTCGTTTTCACCCATTACACTTCCTGTTTTTTTATGATCTCTGGGATCTTTAGTCTCACCAGATCCTGATTCAGTCGAGAGGCCATCACTTTCACCTTCTGATCTGGAGCCTTTCTTTGCACTCGTTTCCTTAGAACTTTCACTTTTGGACTCCGAAGATGTTTTCTTACCCACTTTTGTATCTGAGCTACTACTTCGTTCTTGAATTCTTTTTTCATCTGAATTCTTAGCAGATCTTTCCTCTGCTTTCCTTCCATCTTCCTTCCGTTTAGCCTCTTTGTGACTATGCTTTAAGTTCGAACTCTTGGAGCTTTCCCCAAACATTTTCTTCTCGAGCTTAGAAGATCCATGTTCCTTGCTGTCAAGGCGAGCCCTTTCCTTTGATTTTTCACTTGTATGCTTGGGCTTGTGGCTTGTTTCTTTTGCTGTACTGCTTGAGGCCTGAGAATTACTGTCCCTTCTTTCTCCAATATCTTTATCTTCAGACTTTGTTTTCCGATACTTTTCAGTAGAACTGTCAACTGCAACCTTATCCTTTTCATTTTTATTTTCTGCCTCTTCTTGGTCATTTGGTTTTGATAACTTGTTACTGCTACTTTTAAATTTTGCTTTGGCATGGAGCCTTTCATCTGAGGAGCTATGTAGTCTTTTTTTGTCTTTGTTTTCCTCCTGTCTGGATTGATCAGAATTGGCAGAGTCGGCCTCATTTTTATCATCTGATGAACTCTTTGACTTTTTCTGAGATGAATGTGCCTTTGACATACTTGGAGATTCTCTGTGGTCCCTGGAGTCACTTGTTGACCGTTTATAACGGTGCTCAGATCTAGACTTTTCAGAAGACAGATGTCTGTCTTTTTTACTACTATCACGTCGAGGAACGTCTTTTTTGCTAGCATGTTCAGATGTTCTTTCCTCTTTACTGGATGAAGATGACGACTTTACATCACTTTTTTGTTTCCCTTTCCGGTCAGACCTCTCTTCTGAACTGGGTTTAGCGTGTTTGTGCAAGTGGTTGTCAACTTTAGTTGTCCTCTTAGATTTCTGAGAGTCAGATTCATCACTTCCTTGTTTATGTCCATTGTCTGTCTTATGCCTATGCTTGAGAGATGAACGCTCATCTTGCTTGAAGGAGGAACGTTCTTCCTGCCTGGCGGAGGACCTCTCTTCCTGCTTAGAGGCGGCCCGCTCCTCCTGTCTGGAGGATGAACGCTCTTCAGACTTAGAAGATGAACGGTCCTCAGACTTAGAAGATGAACGCTCTTCAGACTTAGAAGATGAACGCTCCTCTTGCCTGGAAGACGTCCGCTCTTCTAGTCTGGTGGACGATCGATCGTCCGAATATGTTCGTTCACTTTTATGAGCTTTTGGCTCTTTTCTTGGTGTACCCTTTACATTCATTACATCACTGTCAATGCTTTCTTTTTTTAAATGTTTGTCAGGTTTGCTGGATGTTCTGGACTTCTGATGTTCTTCAGAGTTTGAGTCTAATCTCTCTAGTTGCCTTCTAGTATCGTGGGTCTCTAGGTCTTGTGTTTTTTCTAAAAATGAAGATGATTTCTTTTTACTCTCTTTTTCAGTTCTGGAGTCACTTTTAAGCTCTTCTACTTGTTCAAATGATTTTTTGGATGATTTGCCATCAGATTTTCCAGATTTACTGTCTTTTGTGGAGGAAGATATTCTATCCTGAGACTAGTAGAAAAAAAATAATATTCATTAATACAGGCAAATCCAAGTAACATATGCAAATGTGTACAGAACAAATACAAATGTTGTTAATCTTACTGT
>NW_017308763.1:82749-89223 GCF_000935625.1 Nanorana parkeri | reverse complement strand
TATATATATAAAAAAAATATTTATTAATGTTTAAAAACATTGATATTTTGAAAGACCACTGGATATGTGGAGACCTGGACATCAGTTTTAAACCTTTAAATCTAAACCGTCCTGTCTAAGATCAGGTACCACGAGATGTCTCATCTTCATTAATTGCAAAACTCTCCTCTATGTCCATTCTAAATTAGTTACATTTGGTTACTAGACTGACCTACAGGATAAGCCCTGTTCAACAGCCAATTCCTTTGTCCAAAGAGAATTTATGATTCCATTGCCTTAAATCAGTCAGTCACAAACCCGGGCAATTCAAACTGAGCAAACGGGTTAAAAACTGCCTTAACAGTTATTAACAGATGTTTCCTGTAAAACTCAAGTTTGGTCCCTTTTTTTCTACATCACTAATGCCTAAGATGACCAGGAAGTGGAAAAAACAGTTATTGTAAGTAAAAGCAAAATCTGTTTAATTATTGCAAGATGATTTCATATCAGCATTCAGAGCTGCATGCCAATGTGATTTATTGTGAAGAGGGTAAAAGTCTGCTTTAAGCCTTTTTGCTGCACCTTGAATAGCATCACTGACCCAAAAGAGCGTGAAGAGTTGGCTCCAAGCTCAACTGTTATAGGAAAAGTGAAAGTTTGCATATTATCCCAGCTACCTATATCCCACCACTGATCATACTGACATGCGGCTTTCACTGAAGGTACCTTCTTAATGGTAGCAGATCAGAGAAGGGACACAAAAAGTGTAGTTTGCAAAACATTTAAAACAATAAAAGGGACACTAAACTCTGGAATTAAATATAAAAAATGCATTCAAGTACCTTAACTAATAACACAATTTGTAGCTTATTTGTGTATTACTCGGCTGTAGATCCTCAAATCATCTCTGAATTCGTGCGGACACTGTCCTTCCTTCTGGAGGGTGGGTACTTTTGTTCCCCATGGTCCCTGTGTGTGTTGTAAAGTAGTCACCGCTCCAAGCTCACTCTCGTGATGGACTAAAATCTCGGGTTTAGTTTACGAATTCTTTATTGAGATTGTAGTCCATCACAGGAGTGATTTCTTAGTGGTGGCTACTTTACAACACAGCAGGCACCATGGGGAACAAAAGTAGCCACCCTCCAGAAGGAATGACAGTGTCAGCACCAATTCGAAGGTAATAAGATACTTTTTTTTTTTTTTTTTTAATAGTTAGGGTACTTCAATGTATTTTTAAGATTTAACCCCTGAGTCTAGTGTCAGAATGCCTGACTAGTTTGTGTTATGACAGTAGCAATTATTGTATTGTATCCAGGCATTTATATGTGGTGCATTATTGCTGCTGCAGGTTGAAATGCACTTGATGCTCCACATCAAAAATAGAGTTCAGCGTTAGGTAGAATGACATTATAAAAGAGGTTATAAATCTATGATTCACCCTCGTGGATCAATTACCTCATTGGACTTTTGGGTATCCCTTGAGTCTTCATCAAATACATCAGTTTTTATCTTCCATGAACTAGACATTAAAAAAGGAGAAAATAATCTCTTGAAATAATTGATAAAATAATTATATAGAGCAATTTTTGAAATATGGTATATAAAAGCTATAAACATTACAGATAAATATAGTAATCAAAAAACCATTTATAGGGTAATTTTTTTTTTTTATGTTTTATCTTAAAAAGAGACAGGCCTAATGAAACCAAATGTGTGCCAATGTACTATAAATCTTGTATGCATAGTATAAACCCTCTGGGTGCATTATATTTCATTTAACTTTAAAAAAAGAATGAAATCAATAAACAAGAGTGAAACCAAAACATACCCACTACTATCCTTCTTCCTCTTCTTACTCATTGCAACTTTCTTTTCTAAAAACATTTGCTCTTTAAGTACCTCTTTCATACTGGTAGTTTTTGACTTCTGATCGTTTGAAGATTTATGAACAGAGTTTGTACCTAAATTGTGCAGTAAAGTTGAGGGAAAAGGAATACAAAAAACAATTCATGTTTTAAATATATTGAGGCTTATTTATGAAACAAAAACTAGGTCAAAGGAGAACCAGCTGCTTGTACAAATTAATAGTTTAGCTTGTTTATTGAACCCCTTGACCACAATACACTACCTTGAGCCTTCATTTTTAAAGCCCTGGCTTTCTCTTCTGCTTTTTGTTTGCGCTTTTCCTCCAATCTCTCTCGTTTTACTTGTCGCCTTAACAGTCTCTCCTCCTTTTCCTTGGCCTGCAAGCAGAAAGAGTATTAAAGGTTAAAGCCAACTTGTCAGTGACCAAACAATACCACTGAAAATGGAGGTCACAGAATTTCTGGTCTGCTATGCTCCTGAATTAGAAGTGACAAACCTATTTAAGGCCAGACATAGATGGTAAATACACTTGCATGGCAGGACTAGGTTAATCCAATGGCCAAAATACATGCCAAATATTGACCTGCAAAAACTCTACTCCCAGACGCAGCATGAATCAAACATATGAAAGGTGAAAAATAGCAGTGTGTGAGTTACTGAGCACTGAAGTGCTCGAATTTTAAGCATCCAGGCTTCTAGTAGCCATAAGAAAATGCTTTTTGTAACACAGCTGCTATTTCAGCAGCTTCAGATGAAAATTCATTATGATTTTAATTTGGCTAGGTTACAGACGTTCCACAGGCTCACATGCCCTGTCCAGTCCTCATCACTTTGATTCAAAAGTGGATCCAGGCAGGACCCTTCCATCACAAAAGCAGCTTTGCTATGCCTCCTATCTAACCATGTGCCTCACAAAGCCGAAGAGGCATCAGAAGTGAGCCCTGTAGTCACATGGCTATTAAAGTGACATTAAACTCAGGCGTTAAATCTTAAAAATGCATTCAAGTACTTCAAATATTAACCAAAATGTATCTTATTTGTGTATCACTCAACTGTACATCCTCAGATTATCTCTGAATTGGTGCCAACACTGTCCTTCCTTCTGGAATCTCCTGTGATGGACTACAATCTCATGTTCAGTTAACCAATTTGTATTGAGATTGTCCTTCCTTCTCCAAGCTCGTCCCCGTGATGGACTACAGTGTCAGCAGCAATTCACAGATGATTTGAGGATCTACAGCCAAGTGATACACAAATGAGCTACATTTTTGTTAATAGTTAGGCACACAAATGCATTAAGATTTACCTGATTTAGGGTCACTTTAAATTAAAAAAGTGTAGAGAGGTATTTTTCAGCATTTCAATAAGCATTTTACAAATGCATATCATGAAATAGCCTGCTTTAAACCAAGAGTTAACATTAGGGTCAGGGCCCAACCACACTTACACATTGTGGCAATGCAAGGAAAAAAGTGTGCATTCCCACAAGGCAAATGAACGCACCTTCTCTACATGCGATGCACTGCTATTTGTCATGTGATCCAGTCTGTTGCATTGGTAGCAAATTCAAAATAATAGGATTTTTGTACTCACCGTAAAATCCTTTTCTCTCCGTTCATTGAAGGACACAGGGAACAGATCTAGGATCATGTACTGTAGGGTAATATCGCCACCTGCAGGAGAAGGACGCTAGGCACAAAACTAAAGACCAATTACAGCCTAGGGGCGGCCCCTGCTGGTGGCCAAACCCCCCACCTGCTGACAAGTCTCCAGTAAGTAACAAGCAGTTAGGAGTACACACCCACACAGAGGGGCGGGACCTGTGTCCTTCAATGAACGGTGAGAAAAGGATTTTACGGTGAGTACAAAAATCCTATTTTCTCTTCCGTTCATTGAAGGACACAGGGAACAGATCTAGGATCATGTACTGTAGGGACGTCACAAAGCAGTAGCTGAAGAGGGGTGGGCAGAAAAAAACCCAAATAAACCCAACAGAAAACAACCCCCTCAAACGGCCGCCTGTAATATCATGCGCCCCAAACCAGCATCTGCCGATGCCAAAACATCCACCTTATAAAACTTGGCAAAGGTGTGAACAAAAGACCAAGTAGCGGCCTTACAAACTCGAGAAACCGAGGCACCAGGATGGAAAGCCCAAGATGCCTCAACAGCCCTTGTAGAATGGGCCTTAACAGAAAAAGGCTAACGCCCCTTAAAGCATACGCCTGAGAAAACACGTTGCGAATCCAGCGAGAGATGGCGGCCGAGGAAGCGACCCGACACTCCGAGGACCATCCGCAACAACATAACGGAATCCGACTCGCGGAAGGAAGCTATAGCACCCAATTAAACCCGGAGAGTGCAAACCACATTTATCCTTCCTACGGACGGGCTTCGGACACCAGGAAGGTAAAAACAATATCCACGTTGAGATGGAAGACCGAAAAACCCCCTCAGGCAGGAAGGACGGTCGAGGTCGTAGGATCACCTTGTCCCGATGCAAGACCAGCAACGGTGAAGTGCCAGAGTCGCTAACCCCGAAACCCTGCGAACGGAGGTGAGCGCAACCAAAAAGGCAACCCTTTGAGATAAGGGCAGACGCGGAAATTCCCGCAAAGATCCAAAAGGAGATTCCCGGAAAAACTAAAGAACCAGGTTCAGATCCCAAGGCGGTAACGGGGATCGGACAGGAGGAGCAATCTGCGTAACCCCGTACGAAGGTGCGAACCAAAGCGTAGGACGCGATGGGCGTCTGGAAAGAACTGTCCAGGCCGAAAATCTGGGACTGCACCGCACTTTAGGTCAGCCGTGATCTACACCACGGTGTAAAAAAGCCCAAAATCCTGGCCACCGAGAACAAAAGAGGCGGAAAAACCCACGACTCACCCCAGGCAAACTAAGCCCATCAGGTAGGGTGATAGATCCTTCGAGACCCAGCCCGCAAACTCTCAGCATCGTAGAGATAACCGCATCCGACCGACCTCAGTCCCAAAGGATCACAGCTTAGTAATTCCACTACAGTCCTCCGCCCTACCAACTGAGCCACCGAAGGATCCCTTCAAAACCAGGCCATCAAGCCAGCGACTGTAAAGACAGACAGCACACCAAAACCTGGGAAAGAAGATCCGGATGAATCGGCATCCGCCAGGGAACGCCCGCTACGAACCAGACCGCCTCCGATTACCACACCCTTCGTGGCCAAGCTGGAGCCACGGGGATGACGGGAATGTCCTCTGCCGCAATCCTGTTTAGAAGACGCGGTAAACAGTACATCGGAGGGAACGTGGAAAGCAGACCACAATGGACCCATGGAGTCACCAGGGCATGCACTGCATCCGCCCAAGAATCCCGAGTACGGGCATTGGACTGATCGACTTGCCGTTTGAGACGAGATTCCAGGAGACCCACATCAGGAGTCCCCTGCCGAAGGTAGAGTTGATGAAACACTCCCGGGTCCACCGTCCGGCGACTGAGATAGTTGGTCTGCCAATTCTCCACCCCGGAATGTACACGACAGAGAGAGACAGAACATGCTCCCCTGAAAGGCACCGCCTCGAGGGAGGCCCCCATGAGAACCAGAACCCGCATGCAAGACCGGATCGTCAAGTACCGGCGCGACCGCAACAACCTTGCATGTGAGCAAAGCTCAAGGAGGTTCTCCGCGGGCAGAGCTTGTGCAAGGACGGAGTCCAGAACCAGGCCCAGATGAGTGGACGTCGCCAGACAAGAGACTCTTGCAAGTTCAGGAGCCAGTCGAACTCCACCAATGACCGCAAGGTCCGTTACCAGAGAAGAATGCGACTCCGCCTTCAACAGGAGATCATCCAGATACCCCACAAATCGAGATCCCCGACAACGCCAGAATCAAGGCCAACACCCTGGTGAAAAACCAAGGCGCCGTCGTCAGACTGAAAAGGCAGAGCGACAAAACTGGTAAGGTTCGTCCCCCAAGCAAAAACGAAGGAAGCTGGCCGCAAGTGACAGCGGCGGAAGGGCACAGCTGAAAGGGCAGTGCAGCCCTCAACAAGATGGCGGCCGCCGAGAAGGCCGCAAATCTAGCGTCCTTCTCCTGCAGGTGGCGATATTACCCTACAGTACATGATCCTAGATCTGTTCCCTGTGTCATTCAATGAACGGAAGAGAAAAATGGGCCACCGTAACATAACTCATTGCTATGCCTGATGAAGGAACCCTGCCTGGCCCCAAAAGTGCTTGAGTAATTGACATGAGTTCGCAATAAATCCACGATTTATGATCCTACAAGGATTTCGGTGTGCTGGTGACGTTTCTGCAATTATCTACAATTGGCGGCGCCAACTGCAGTCATTCCAAGCACCCCTCCCTGACTACGGGTTTCACCGTTGAGTGCAACTAATCTCTTTCTTCACAACACATGCTAACACGCGTTAACACTTCACAATGCTATAGTGTGAATAAGTCTAATACTAAGGGCTAGGAATTTTAACCTTAATGGATTATCTGCATTAGGTAACAAATGCCCAGCACCTTCCCATGTTCCCCTGTCCCTAAACACTTACCTGTGGTTGCTTGTCATCCCTGCCAAGTCCAGGAAAATATGCAGCGTTCCTCAAACTTCCTGGTTGGGGGGGGGGGGGGGCCTGGGGGGGG
>NW_017308763.1:65380-82732 GCF_000935625.1 Nanorana parkeri | reverse complement strand
CCTTCTGCCATCAGTCTAGTTTATAGAAGGAAAGCGGTGGAGGGAGGCGGAGCTTGGCTTGCAGCATGCTGGGAACATGCACATGGGTGTCATCTCTGCTGACCTCCAGCTAAGGAGATGCACGCAAACGGACAAGGGGGGAGATCGCTTAGGGGGACCAGCTGAGGGTAAGGAGGAAATTAACTTTAAAGAAGACCAAAATCATGTGGGTCTCCTTATCATTACAAAAAAAAACCCCTAACTTTTCTAAAAGATGCATGTGGGCTCCAATTACTAACCACCTTCTGAAGTTGCCAATTGTCTGGCTACAACACTGGCCCATTGGATTAACTAATGTTAGAACCACTGACCAGGAACAAATATGGAAATCGGTAAAGTCAGAGTAAATCCAGGTAAAAAAAGTAAATATGACAGTCAAGAAACTTGCATTGCAGAAGAGAAGCGATGGCAGCCCCAAGTTTCTCTCAGGAAAGGTTTCCTTTACTCCATTGCTGGCAACTTTGTGTAGTTCAATCACACTTAAGGTGTTACCAATTACCATAACTGACCTCCCTTACTGGCATTAGAAAATAAATGTGCATGTTAGAAGAAGCACAAGCTTACCACAGACTGTCTGCGCTGCTCCACGGTCAGCTCATCATCAGAGTCACTGTAATACTTTGAATACAGGTACGGTTTGTGCACATAGGCTTGCCGAGTGCCCTTTGCTTTTGTTTCACTCGGTTCACCAGCTGATTTAGCTTTGGTTTCTGTGCTGACTTTGTCTTCATCTGAAGTAAAAGAAGGGGATTAGAATGGGAAACACCAACCATAGGAAATCACAAAAATGAGGAAAGTATTTTTTCCCTTGTAATATCAATAAACCATTTTTTATAATCCAAAAAGAGTAAAAGAGCTGACAAAGAAAGCACATTTTTTTGCATCAAAGATGCAGAGTTAGTGCTTGTTCACACCAGATGTGCCATGGTGTGCAGAAAAATGCAGCTCAATATCATTGCGTGAACAAGCCCTAACACTATTCTCTGCTATATTCATACTCCATTAGACATAATTACAAGTTACCAATGAACAGGAAGCATTTCAAAGTAGAATCTATACCTTACGCTTAAAATGGAAAAACAGAATTAGGCTGATATTCTTACCAGAATAGAGAATCAGCTTTGAACCTACCATCAGATGTAATTTCACCCTCTTCTGTACTATCAGACACAGGCTCCTCTTCCTCTTCACTATCTTCTTCGAACGAGGACAAATCACTGGTGTGGACTGAACTAACGGTCACATCTGACATAGCATCCAGGTCTGAATCAATAGACGGGCATTCTACAGCAAGAAAAGAAAAACACTAATTGGTCCTGAAGGACATCATTCCTTAACATACAAAATAGACTTTTTCTTTGGAGGTATTTGACGGTAAGCAGGGGTGGATCAATCTATACAGGACTTGACTTTTTTTAAAGACACCCTGGCTCTTGCAATGAGTCCAGCCTTTTTGTCAAGATTCTGACATAAAATTAGGAGTTCTGAATAGACATGGGGCTGGTTTGTGAAACTTCAAAAAGCAGAAGTACCCCCCCACAGCCAATCAAGTACCTGCAATTCAACAAACCTACACACAATCAGTGCAAAGATATTATGCACTTCTATATCAACATGGAGGTTTGTTTAGAATTTGCTAGATTGATAACTGCATTATTTAGCATTTCTGCAGCCCAATTGTCTGTCCCTTGTCCTATTCTGTGTCTTCCCAATTCTGATTCCAGAACAATAGAGCCCTGCCCTAACCTAATCATAGGAGTATGAAGTCTCCATTTACTCTGTGTGGATATACAATTATTCAAAACCTAACTGCACCAGACCAGTTTCAATGCGTCTCACCAATAAGCTCATCTCTGAAGCAAGTCCTATTTTCTACTCTAAGCCCCCATTTACTCATCTGTAGGTCGCCCGTTCACCTTTTACTTTGCTCTTTTCTGCCAGGAGAGAATCTTCTTTAACAAATACTGGCTTCAAGATCAAGATCCACTTATTTCAAGGTTGGAGGCAGGAGAGACTGGGGGACGCTCCATGTCATGCAAGATTAGAGAAGACTGCCAAAAAGACCAGTCATCCAGCACACATATAGCCAGATAGGGTGACCAGTCTCCTAAAACAGGAAATGCTGCCACAAGCACAGTTAAGACCATTTCCTAAAGTGATAGGGAGTAAAAAAAAAAAGCCAAAGGCATCTTAAAGAGGAACTTTTTCCACCAATTTAAGGTCTCCCAAAACAGTTAATTTTAAGGCATGGCAACTATCAAGGTTGTCAGTGTGCTTATCTCAGCTCTCAACCGAACTTCCAAGCTCTCAAATGGCTGGTGTTATAGCCGATGACATGTGCAGCACCATGGCAACTGCAACCCAAATAGATGGTAAGATTTCACCTTCCTTGTCTGTAAGGAATAGGAGGGTGTAGTTCTGCTTTGAAGAAGTTGCCCTACAGTAAAGCTGGGGCAGTTTCTGTTTTGTTTTTTTTCGCCCGGAGGTTTAAAGCATTTTAGAAAACTGTAGAACATTTAGGTCTCCAAGTTAATTACTGAACAGTTATTAAACCTTTACATATGTTTGTCTTAGCTGAGCTTTCGTGCTAATAAATTACCGAATAATAAAGTGTGGAACTTTAGTCACATACCTTCTTTTACAGGTTCAACAGGCTTCTGCTTACTGCTGCTCTTTTCAGCGTTGTGTTTTACAGATTCTGCGTCACTGTCTTTTTCCTTCACGGATTTTTCCTCCTTCTGCCTTGTGGCCTCATCAGTCTTTCTTACATGTTCATTCTTCTTCTCAGTCTTTATTTCTTTCTTTTCATCTTTCTTTTCTACTTTTTCAAGGGTCTCATTTTTTCTCTCTGCTTTCTCAGCTGCTTTAGGCCATTGCTCGTCAAAGTCATTCACACTGTCTTTGCTTTGAGTGCAGGCAACCATTTCACTGACGTAGTTTTTTATGTCTTCCACAGGAGGTAAAATGTCATTTGTATCTTCCTGCTTCACAGCCTGTTCAACACTTTCACTGGGAATTTCAGGGACAGGTTTTTCATTATCCTGTATATCTTCTGATGGGCGGTCTTTTTCTAATGAGGCATCTATACTCTGCTGTGTCAGTCTTCTGGACACCTTTTCAAAGTTTTTATGGTTTGAGTTTTCTGTTAAGGCACGGGCAGCTGTAGCTTCTTGATTTAAGGAACTTATGGTTTCCAAAATAGACATGGCATCATTAGCTACACTCGTGCTAGGTCCAACTGCAGAGACGGAACCTTTTGGAAAAATGGCACAGAAGAAACATCCGTCACAATACTTCAATGGATACCACTTCTCAAACTTAAAACTCTATATGCATTGAAAACTATTCTTAGATTTCACAACTTCCCCTCCGCACTCCAATACAGGAATTTTGACTCACCTGTAAATTACTTATCCGTCCAGTACAGGACTTAAAGTCAGACCATGTGTTGTATGCAGCTACCTTCAGGTGATCAGACATTGGCAAAAGAGTTGTTGTTAGGAAAGCCCATATAACGCCTCCCAACAGCAGCCTGCCTCGGTTTTTTTTAGCAAGCTATAAGGCATAATCAAAAACAGAGAGGGCAGACATGTGTCCTGTACTGTACTGTACTGCAGGATAATGAATTTACAAGAAAGTCAAAATTCTTACAATAGAGGACTGGAAGCCTTAACCACACAAATCCAAAACCAATACAACTGAGGGATGAGTAACACAGATGTCAACATGCCCACAGAACAAAAAGGTCAAGCGTTATGGTGCTATACAACCTTCAGTGCTATGTAGCGAAGTTTCTAAGTGTCAGGACACTTATTGGGTGGCAGGCGATGGGTCAGCCCAGCACCTACCGTGTTTCCCCGAAAGTAAGACCTACCCCGAAAATAAGACCTAGTGCTATCTTCGGGGATTTCTGTAATATAAGACCTACCACGAAAATAAGACCTAGTTCGGGGTAGGTCTTATATTACAGACATCCCTGAAGATAGCGCTAGGTCTTACCTTTGGGGTAGCTGCACATGTAACTAGTTTTTACATGTGAAGACGGCCGCAGCTCCCTCCCGCCCCCTCGCCCACCCACCTACCCGCGCGCTAACCTATCTGTTGCTCTCTGGATGGCATCAGAGCGGAGAGGCAGCTCCCTCCCGCCCCCCTGCCAGACACGCCCCCCCGGCCGCCCCCGTGCTTCTCCTAGGGAGGCTCATGAGCTAACCAAGGCTGATTTAAGCTTATGAGAAATAAAAAGTACCAGTGTTAGAAATGGAAGATTCAAACTTCTCCTCAATCTGCTCATGATTTGCATTGGCATCCTCCTTGTTGTGTAGTGTACCCAAAAAATCTTGTACAACCTTTTCCACTTGAGGTCTAAATGTGTGGTTTATCTTTGGATCCACCACTTGGGATATTATGCGGTCAATCCCTGCTTCAAGCATTCCTGACCTGAAGAAAAAACAAAAACAAAAAACAACCACATGTTTTGTATGTTAAAATGCAACAGAACAATGTTTCCAAATGACTAATGTAACTGGGCAATTATCTGAACTGGCTTCAACCATTTGGCAGTATGAATGCCGGTGCATTCACTCTAACATAGGTGTTACAAGATGGCAGGTTGCTGCACAATTTACAACAAAATGGTAAAAACAGGGTAAGTCATGATGACCACAGCTTCACATGCATATCAAGAAGGAAAAATAAAAAATTAACAATGACTGAAGCAATGAAACTTTGTAATAATTGCCCATAGTTACACTGAACTTGCCATTCCAGTAAGTATTTAGAGCCCCATCACATCTGTGTGAGAAAAGCACTTATTTGGTGAGTCGATGTCCAATGCCTATTTGTCCACGGGCCAAAGTATACAACCGCTTATTTTATCCAGCACACCTCAAGCCAGTGTATGTTATGTTTTTGTGTATATATATATATATATATATACACACACACACACACATACACACACACACACAGTTGTGCTCATAATTTTACATACCCTGGCAGAATTTATGATTTGGTGGCCATTTTTCAGAGAATATGAATGATAACACGAAAACCTGTCACTCATGGGTAGTGTTTGGCTGAAGCCATTTATTATCAAATCAACTGTGTTTACTCTTTTCCAAATCATAATGACAAAAGAAACTACCCAAATGACCCTGATCAAAAGTTTACATAACCTGTCTAAACAACCTCCATCATTCACCAAATCACATACTGTCCTCTGGCCCCCTTCTTACAGCCATTAGCTTTCTCTGCAATCAATCATTTTGTTCCTGAGCTTTATGTGAAAGAATACATTCCCAGCATTCCTGTAGATGTGTCATCAGTCAGAGGCAACCAATAAGCTCAGTGCACAGCTAAAATCTGCAGCACCCAGTAACCAGCAAGGAGAAGCAGGAACAACTAAAGGGACTCCGGGAATGTGTTTTTTAATAATTATTTTGCAAAAAGAACAAAAGCATCAGGTCAGGATCACTTTAAGCTATTATACTGACAATCAGTCCTGGAGGAAATGCACATAGTGGGCAGAGGCATTGCATATGAAGGTTTGGTGACTTAAACATTCCAGAAGTGAAGTCTTGCAGTACTATAACTAGGTATTTGTTTTACTTCCTACAGCGATTTAGAAGCTTTGAGCTGTGACTACTTTACAACATACACAGGGACCATGGGGAACAAAAGGAGCCACCCCCCAGAAGGAAGGACAGTGTCAGCACCAATTCAGAGATGATTTGAGGATCTACAGCCGAGTGATACACAAATAAGATACATTTTTGTTAATAGTGAAGGTACTTGAATGCATTTTTAAGGTTTAACTCCTGAGTTTAGTGTCACTTTAATGGGGAAAAGGGGTGTCTACGCAGGCATGCTGCATCTCAACTGAAGAAGAATTCATTCAGCAGTCAGGCTATTATCTATGATCAATGGTCACCCATAATTTACTGAAATGCAGAACAATGGAAGGAAATGAGCTACAAGATGAAAGAAAGAGGCAGAATATCTAATTTTCTGTAGAAGATGTGACTCACTTGAGCACCTGCTGCCTGATGTTATTCCTTAGCTGATTCTTGTTCAGATGAGGGCTCCAAGTGTGATTTGCCAAGTGGCTGGATACAAAGTTGTCAACTCGTTGTCTCAAATTTTGGTATGCAGGCTACAAGACAGAGAAAGCAAGAAGAGGATAAAGCACTAATCATAGCAAGTGACAAAACACGATGACATCTAGTGGATTTAGTTGTCAGACATAACAACTGGCTTAATTACTGCAGCAAATGTATTTGCATACTGGTCTGCAGTCACCAACTAATTCTGCGACATTAAACAAAAGTTAAAATTAAAAACGGGAATTTCAGGGATGCAGGCACCTCCTTACTGAAGGGACCAACCTCCAAGACCCCTTTCACATGGGCAGTGTCTGTTTCGATCAGCAGGGAATTTGTGCATGAATCCCCAGCTGATGGGAGCAGTATGTAATGTATGTCACTTGTGACATCGGTGTCTGTTCAATTTTCTCTTCTGTCTAGCAATGAAGGAAAAAAACTGAAGTAACCGGACCATTGTGAGGTTTATGGGGAGCCGGATGTAAGCGGACATGCATGTGTCTGTGTATTGGGGCTACGCTGGAAGAGACGGCCAATGTATTTGGTGTGAATCAGCCCTTAAAGTGACATTAAAGGCAAATCCCCCCATGCTAGTGTAAGGACTTACCTTAAGTGATGCCTCTTGATCCGATCATCATCTTTCCAGGAGTCCCTCCAGCGCTGGTGCCGGTCTCCGATCCAACGCAGACTTCTCTCTCTCTTCCTGGCACTTCCTGTCCCACGGAGTCTGTGCGGGTGCGAACTGCTTGTATTGACTTACCTTGCATCTCTCCTCGCTTCTCAGCCAAAGATCTGTGCTGCGCATGCGGCCACCCCATGATTCTTTGCAGTCGCCCGAGACTCTTCTGATGTTCAGACGGGAGAGCGTGGCGGAGACACAGGTAAGTTTTAACCCTTCTTTAAAAATGTTTTTACATATATCAACTGCTTGCTAGCAGTAGTTATATGCAAAAAGATACGAGGCTTTAATTATCCTTTAAAAGCAAAATGCTACTGCACTTCCCCGGAATATAAAAAGGGTTTACTTTTGCCAACATAATCCCACAAAATGTAAAGACACAACAAAGCTACACATAGTGGGTTTAGCAGTCTTAAGCTATGCATATAAAGGGATGTGCATTTAACATTTCACCAGAGTATACAACATTGTTATTTATTAGACAGGGAACAGAAAGGCAACCAGAGTTTACAGAAAACCATTTTGGTCTCCTGCATGGTAGCCGTGGAAGAAAAGGTTGTGTCACTGTTTAGAGATAACAAATCTCTGTGTACACTACAAGATGGCTCTGCGTAAACATATGTACCGTATATATGAATGGATACAAGTTTTCTCATGTATTTGTTTTCAGGATGTGGTCTTCATCCTTCATTACCATTATTTTAATGGTTTAACAAACTGCATGAGTTTGGCTGCCGCAGGCTAGCACCTCTCCAAACAAACATTTAGTCACCCACTACAAATACACATTAATATTGTTCACAACATCCAGACAGACAGCAAGGTCACACCTGAAAGCATGCTTTGCAAATACCAGACCATGGAAAACAGAACAATGCTTCCACACAAACAGGACAACCAGCTCCCAGTCTTCTTTCATTACACACCAATGATCAAACCAATGTCCTCCCTACAATCAGAATCCAGGAGGCCGCATACATAGAACCTTACTGCAGGAGTGTACAAATTAATGTCTGTCCAATCCAGGAGCCAGCTCCACTGATAACTACAGAAAACCTCAACAGTTGCCACCAGCTGACATTTTAGGAAGCAGTGGTGACCTGGCTCCTGGGATTTGTCCAGCTCTAGCTTCCTGTACTGTACCAATATTTCTCTATGCCCCGCAGAACATTATTTCCACAGATCCCACCCTAACTGTACAAATCACCTACATGTGACTAGACCAGTGCTCACATAAAAACACTTTACTATCCAAACCAATAACAGCCAAAAATTAAAAACAACCTAAAAGAGAACTATGGGGAAACCTTTTTTTCCCCTATACTTCTCTTTAGGGTCATGGGTACTAACGTCCGCCACTGACCCAAAGCTCAGCATATAGCAGGCTACTGCCCACTATTTGCTGAGAGCAACACAGCCTGGGTGGATTCTGGCAATACTGTTGAGATCCACCCCGCTGGCTGATTAACAGCAGGCCCCACATATTTAGAGGCAGAGCCAGCTACGTCCGCCCCATCCCTCCAGTCAGCGCTGGAGGATTGGAGAGGGAAGCAGGGAGTCAGGGTGATCGCTCACTTCCCGATTAACTGAGCCGACCTGTGACAGTTTTAATGTCACACGTCGACTAACTATGGGGATGAGTGTAATTCACTCACCTCAGTTCTCCTTTAATGCACAACAGCATAGCGATCTACTCTCTCACAAATGCCACACAACCAAATCTTCCTTACTGAACACCAGGAAACAAGCATGGGACCATTTTAAAAATGTTTGTGTATTTCCTATTAGTGGAAACAGCAGGTCCCCTGGTTAGCTTCAGTTAAACACTAAGTACATCTGTTGTAACAATGTTTCATGTTACACCCATATTCAGGGTGTAATACGAAACATGCATCTCCGCTACTAACCCTCCATCCCCGTACCTCCGCCCCCTCATTCTCCATCCCCTGTACCTCCGCTCCATCTGGTGATCACATACCTCCACCCTCTGTACCTCAATGCCCCACCCCTCATCTTCCATCCTCCGTAGCCTTGCTCCGCTCACCGTCCCCCGTAGCCTTGCTCCGCTCCCCGTAGCATTGCTCCGCTCCCCCCGTAGCCCTGCTCCGCTCACCGTCCTCCGTAGCCTTGCTCCGCTCCCCATCCTCCGTAGCCTCGCTCCGCTCCCCATCCTCCGTCGTCTCGCTCCGCTCCCCATCCTCCGTCGTCTCGCTCCGCTCCCCATCCTCCGTCGTCTCGCTCCGCTCCCCATCCTCCGTCGTCTCGCTCCGCTCCCCATCCTCCGTCGTCTCGCTCCGCTCCCCATCCTCCGTCGTCTCGCTCCGCTCCCCATCCTCCGTCGTCTCGCTCCGCTCCCCATCCTCCGTCGTCTCGCTCCGCTCCCCATCCTCCGTCGTCTCGCTCCGCTCCCCATCCTCCGTCGTCTCGCTCCGCTCCCCATCCTCCGTCGTCTCGCTCCGCTCCCCATCCTCCGTCGTCTCGCTCCGCTCCCCATCCTCCGTCGTCTCGCTCCGCTCCCCATCCTCCGTCGTCTCGCTCCGCTCCCCATCCTCCGTCGTCTCGCTCCGCTCCCCATCCTCCGTCGTCTCGCTCCGCTCCCCATCCTCCGTCGTCTCGCTCCGCTCCCCATCCTCCGTCGTCTCGCTCCGCTCCCCATCCTCCGTCGTCTCGCTCCGCTCCCCATCCTCCGTCGTCTCGCTCCGCTCCCCATCCTCCGTCGTCTCGCTCCGCTCCCCATCCTCCGTCGTCTCGCTCCGCTCCCCATCCTCCGTCGTCTCGCTCCGCTCCCCATCCTCCGTCGTCTCGCTCCGCTCCCCATCCTCCGTCGTCTCGCTCCGCTCCCCATCCTCCGTCGTCTCGCTCCGCTCCCCATCCTCCGTCGTCTCGCTCCGCTCCCCATCCTCCGTCGTCTCGCTCCGCTCCCCATCCTCCGTCGTCTCGCTCCGCTCCCCATCCTCCGTCGTCTCGCTCCGCTCCCCATCCTCCGTCGTCTCGCTCCGCTCCCCATCCTCCGTCGTCTCGCTCCGCTCCCCATCCTCCGTCGTCTCGCTCCGCTCCCCATCCTCCGTAGTCTTGCTCCGCTCCCCATCCTCCGTCCCCTGTAGTCTTGCTCCGTGCCCTACCTCCGCTCTTTATCCCCCATCCCTGTGCTTCTGCTCCTCATCCTTCATACCTACTCACCTCAGCCTCCATTTGCATTACATCTGCTCTTTATTCCCCCCCAGGGTTTTGCTCCTCATCCTTCATACCTTTCAATCCCTGTACCTCCACTCTTCATCATCCATACAGAGGAAAGCACACATTGCCAGAAGCATTAGGGTCTGACCTGTGGCTGAAGCCATGACTGGCATACTGCTGACACTCAGATGTGGGGTTACTGGGAAGTTCAACAGAAGAATTTACCAAGAAGCCAAAACACACACATGGAGTCCTGCGTTATCCTCTCCCCCATATAGTAACAGGCTAGTCCAGGGACAGGTTCTCCTAGTGCCGGCCCCCTCACTGCAGCCTCCACAAAGACAAGCAGTCAGTGCCCTCTCACACTGCTCCCGTGTGTCTCCCCACAGCCCTCACCTTGGTGTCCACATCAGCCAGACAGTCGCGGCGGAACTGGTCAAACAGGCCCTGACTCTTCAGGTGATTGACGATCAGCGACACCAGCTTGGGGTCCCCGGGCGGCAGGTTGGCCATACTGTGCAGCGAGATGCCCTGGGATCATCACCCAAAACAAACGCAACCGCTACACCCGACACCTGACCCGGAAACACTGGGGGATTGTGGGAGAGAACTGGGCCAGGCAAGCGCGGCCGTGAGCCGTGCTGAGAAGTAGAGTGTCTGGTGAGGAGCGCCCTCTGCAGGTACAGCTGGTAATACCATGTATGGACGGGGAGGGGAGGGGCGGGGCCGGCTGAAGATATAAATTAAATGGGAGCTCCTGCCAGGCCGTCACATGACACTCAGCACATTAGTGCATGAGGACTACAAATAATGAATCATTAATACAAACATGTGGGTTACTTATGTCGGTTTAACCCTCTTGCTGTCAATCTTTTTCTTTTGCATGTTAAAAACACTTTTGGTAGTTAAATGTTCATAGATATCTGTACATAAGACCACAATGAGGGACAACTGAGGAGAAAATAGGGACTGAGGGGCTTGGTTCCAAATAAGGGACAGTTGAGCTGTATGGTTGCCCATCAGGGCTGGTACAAGAGAAGGGCACTGGCCCCATGTTCATCTGTTTTGTATGGGTGGGGGGGATACTAGTAGTTTGCCGGTGTTCTATCGAACGCTCCGACTTGTCGAGCTCTCTGACTGGGCATGTCACATCCGGTGACTGCCAGTAGGAGATGTACAGCAGATGGAGCTAGTGCGCGTGGGCAGAAAATCCTTGTCGAACTGTCTGACTATTGCCACTGCGCCTTATATTTGTCCTAGGTTATAGAGGCCGATAGCCACGCAGGTGCAGTGGCAACTGTGGTTGTAGAAAGAATCGTGGCCGCGCAGACGCTGTAACATAATATAACCTTTGACTAGGTTATAGAATCCGATGAGGCAATAGCCACTGCGTCTGCGCGGCTATCAGCTAATCGGCTTCTATAACCTAGGACAAATCTAACTAGTTGGTTATAGAAGTGGATAGCCGCGCAGGCGCTGTGGCAATAGTTAGACAGTTCCACAAGGATTTCCTGGGCATGCGCACTAGCACCATCTGCTGTAGATCTCCTACTGGCAGACACCGGATGTGACGTCACCAGTTGGAGAGGTCGAGAAGTTGGAACTTTCGATAGAACAACGGCACTTCATTCTCCAGCTGCCTGAATGACAGGGGTGACACTCAAATCCCCAAAGAGCCTCATGCCTTCATTAAAGCCCCTCAGCTACCCTCTCTCCTTTAGGGCCTGGTCACACCATGGCATTATGTTAAATGCATAAAAATAAACAATAAAGGTGATCAGCGCCAGTAAGTGTAAATGTGGAAATAAGAGCTACCAAGCACTAAGGATATAACTAAATATCTGGAAAATGTGAAAAACAATATTGTGCCGAGCTAATAATCATACATATCTAATAAATTGAAACATATATAAATGAGTCACATATATGAGCCTTCAAACAAATTAGGCATAGAAAATATCTACACAAAGACAAAAAAGCAATATAGACAAAAAAAAGTCCCAAGGAAAAAACAAAAGCAAACAATGGTGATTGTGCAAAAAAATTCCTCAGATGATTCGCAGCCAATCTGCATGTAACTCTCAAGTAAGGATAATCACACAATGCAGGCAGACCTTCACCTCCACACAGTGAGTGATGACATCAAGTGAGTGCTCACCTGGGGAGGTAGACCCACAGAGCTAGGTCAAATGAGCTTTTTCCCTTCTTAATGGGGGAGGGAAGCCCATGCACAGAAAAGGCGATAAGGTCTCAGATCACAGGTACCAGTATAAATCCAGGTGTTAAATGCATGCTCTCACAGAGCACACCCAGTGTGTGGTACCGTGAGCCAGGTGAGTTGCATTGCCATTCAAATGAATGGCAACGCAATGCACATAACACACAATACTTCAAGTTAGATGTGCTGTATTATAGCTTGCGTTGAACACAATGCCATGGGAACGGGCCCGTAGAGCCTCACTGGGCTTCTTAGTTAAATGTGCCTTTCAGGGGCCTACCATGTCATCCCATCAACACAGATACCATAGCAGTCCTCTTCAGACTGACACCACTGATGTAGGGGCATTTTGTCCTCCCACTAACACCCACACTGTGGCATTCTTTCCATCTAGTAAAACCATTAATGCAGGAGCATTTTTTCCTTACAGTGACACCATTAATGCAAGGGATTTTTTTATTTCCTGTGACACCATTAATGCAAGGTATTTTTTTTCCTTCCAGTGACATCACTAATGCAGGGGATTTTTTTTCCTTCCAGTGACATCACTAATGCAGGGGCATTTTTTTCTTTCCAGTGACCCCACTCATGCAGGGGCATTTATTTCTAGTGACACCCCTAATGCAGGGGCATGTTTTCCTTCTAGTGACACTATTAATGCAGGGGCATGTTTTCCTTCTAGTGACACCATTATTGCAGGAAGATTTTTTCCTTCTAGTCACACCACTAATGCAGGGAAATTATCTCCTTCCAGTGATACCATTATGCAGGGACATTTTTTCCTTCTAGTGACACCACTGGTGCAGAGGTATTTTTTTTTTCTTACAGTAACACTACTGATGCTGGAGTATTTTTACATTCCAGTGACACCACTGGTAGGTATTTTTTCCTTCCAGTGACACCACTGGTGCAGAGGTATTTTTTCCTTCCAGTGACACCACTGGTGCAGAGGTATTTTTTCCTTCCTTTTTTTTTTTTTTCTAAAGTTGACTTCTGCTTTCAGAGGCTTTTCCTGTCCTGGGGACTGGACACCTGAGTCCGCTGAATGCACTGCACAGTGACTGGTCCCCTCAACGCCCCCATGTTGTTTCTGAAGTGGTTTCTATTGATAGACAATGCAGAGAAATAGCTGCAGCCGTTTTTAAAATTGTCCCATGCTTGTTTCCTGGTGTTCAGTAAGGAAGGTTTGGTGATGAAGCATTTGAAAGAGAGAAGATTGCTATGTCGTTGTGCATTAAGTGGCATTTTTGGATGCCATGGGGAGGGTTCCTTGTTTTTTGTTTTTTTACAGTTAAGTGTTTTTTATGGGGCCACAGGTCCAGTCACATGTAGGATGGGATCTGTGGAAATATTGTTCTGTCAGGCACTGATAGGTTCTTAGTACAGTACAGTAAGGTGATATGTAAGGTAAGGTTCTGATAAGGTTCTATCAGCACAATTCTGATTGTAGGGAGGACATTGGTTTCATCATTGGTATATATGGGTATGTGGTATGTGAGAATTGGCTCCAAACGGTAGTGTATTAAGGACACTTCCACTCGCTTAAGTCTTCTTTTTAGGGCTTCTTTGCCCACTTTTATTGATTCAAACACTCAACGGTCCACACAGGTTTTCCCTCGCAGGGGTTTTCCAACATAATGTACAGACAGTATTTTGCAAAGAACACACAGATTCAGCCTCCCGGCTCTTACTTTCAGCATCTGGCCATTTTGACCCACTGGTCCTCTGTCTGTTTGTTTCTCAGACTAGTCCCAACTGTTTCTCTCAGTCACACAGGTACTTTTTCTAACGACTTGCCACACAGGCTGGCTCTCACCACACAGGTGTATTGCCAAACAGGCTGTATCACACCAGCTTGCCATACAGGCTGGTTCCAGGGTGGAGCCCTCCTGACTCCTGCAAAGAGACGTCCTCTATCTCACAGGTGGAACAACTCACTTAGCAATCCCGGATATCTTATGGAGGTCCTAATCAGCCAGCTTGCTTCACCTGAGCTTGTTACCTCTAAAGCTGGCCATACACCTGCAGATTGTCTATGGTCAGATTGAAAAAGTGCAATAGATTCCTCCATCTACACTTAACTGTGTGGATGAAGTAATCTCCACCTGGGCCAAGCTGTTGCACTTTTTCCATCTGACCACAGACAATCTGCAGATAATTGTAAGGTGTATGGGGACCTTAAAGCTGGCCATACACTTTACAACCATTGCACAACTTTCGTCTTGCGATGGTTGTAAGGTAATTAAAAGCTCTTGAACGGGCAGATCGTACTTGTGATCATCGCAAGCCCGCCCCGCTGAGGGGAGGGTTTCCGATGACTGCAATGCTGAGTGGGCAGTGTGCGCTTGCGCACACCGGCCCATGCGGCATTTGTCTTACGAGCACGCCACAAACCCGCCGAAAATCTTATGATTTTCGGCTGGTTTTCCAACATGCTCGTAAGGCAAAAGACGTGCGGCTGTACAGTAGAAACGGTTGCACGCCATCCATACACCCCGCTGAGGGGAGGGCTTCCGATGATTCCAATGCTGAGCGGGCAGTGTGCACTTGCGCACACCGGCCAGTTCGGCATTTGTCTTCCGAGCACGCCACTAACCCGCTGAAAATCGGACGATTTTCAGCAGGTTTTCAAGCATGCTCGGAAGACAAAAGACGTAGAAAAGGTTGCACGCCTTCCATACACCTGCCGATTATCGTACGATCGCGGGATCACCCGCGATTATCTCACGATAATCGGCAGGTGTATGGGCACCTTTAGCCTCCAACCCTCTCAACACTTGCCACTAAAGGAAAAACATCAGAATTATACCTGAAACTGGGCCATACAAATCTGCCATCCTGGCTATACCCAGACATCTTCATCTGCCCGTTGCCACAGGTGGTATAGGAGAGGTGCTTTGCTGATATGGATTGCTGGAGATGGCATTATAGCAAAAGCATGGCTCTTGTGTAAAGTAAGATGAAAACTGGGACTTAGTTGTCCTTTTTGTGTTCTGTTTTCTATGGTCTACCATGTGTTGAAAGCTGGTGTTTGTAAAGCGTGCTTTAAGGTGTGATTAGTAAGGATATAACATTTAAGAGAATGCCTGAGAGTATTAACCATTGCAATCCCCACAGTATTAGTGTTTAGATTTAGTGTACCGTATATACTCGAGTATAAGCCGTCCCGAATATAAGCCGAGGTACCTAATTTTACCAAAAAAAACTGGGAAAAAGTATTGACCCTGTAAGGTAATTAAAAGCTCTTGAACGGGCAGATCGTACTTGTGATCATCGCAAGCCCGCCCCGCTGAGGGGAGGGTTTCCGATGACTGCAATGCTGAGTGGGCAGTGTGCGCTTGCGCACACCGGCCCATGCGGCATTTGTCTTACGAGCACGCCACAAACCCGCCGAAAATCTTATGATTTTCGGCTGGTTTTCCAACATGCTCGTAAGGCAAAAGACGTGCGGCTGTACAGTAGAAACGGTTGCACGCCATCCATACACCCCGCTGAGGGGAGGGCTTCCGATGATTCCAATGCTGAGCGGGCAGTGTGCACTTGCGCACACCGGCCAGTTCGGCATTTGTCTTCCGAGCACGCCACTAACCCGCTGAAAATCGGACGATTTTCAGCAGGTTTTCAAGCATGCTCGGAAGACAAAAGACGTAGAAAAGGTTGCACGCCTTCCATACACCTGCCGATTATCGTACGATCGCGGGATCACCCGCGATTATCTCACGATAATCGGCAGGTGTATGGGCACCTTTAGCCTCCAACCCTCTCAACACTTGCCACTAAAGGAAAAACATCAGAATTATACCTGAAACTGGGCCATACAAATCTGCCATCCTGGCTATACCCAGACATCTTCATCTGCCCGTTGCCACAGGTGGTATAGGAGAGGTGCTTTGCTGATATGGATTGCTGGAGATGGCATTATAGCAAAAGCATGGCTCTTGTGTAAAGTAAGATGAAAACTGGGACTTAGTTGTCCTTTTTGTGTTCTGTTTTCTATGGTCTACCATGTGTTGAAAGCTGGTGTTTGTAAAGCGTGCTTTAAGGTGTGATTAGTAAGGATATAACATTTAAGAGAATGCCTGAGAGTATTAACCATTGCAATCCCCACAGTATTAGTGTTTAGTGGCTGAAAATCTCGGCTTATACTCGAGTATATACGGTATATGTTATTTAGGCCCCTTTTGCATGGCCGCTCCGATGGGGTCCACCTGTCAGCTTTTCAGGCGGATCCGATTGGATGCCCAAAGCAAGCCTATGGGCAGCCGTGTGTAAACGGACGAGCATCTGTTTACACTCGGTTACCCACGGCTCCGGCCGGGTCTGTGAAGACAAATGGAACCGTGTTCCGTTTTACCAGACCGGATCGTGCCGGATCAAGGGTAATCTGATGTAAACGGACACATGTCCATCTACATCCGATTCCTCATAGACTGACACGAGGTCCGTTAAGTGCAGTTTAAAAAAAAATATATACGGAAACGGATGTTACAGTACTGACGTCCAACCCATACTGCTGTGATCAGGAGAGGACCTGTGCACGGATCCTCTTCTGATCAGCCCGTATGAAAGGGGCCTTATATGTTATTCTCTCTAGCATTCTCCTAAATTGCAACACTGTATCTCCTTATATTAACATGTATTTATTTTCTATGATCCTCAGCGCCATCTAGTGGCCATAATGTGGTATTTTCCCCCTTGAAAATAATTCTCCTGGAAGAGAAAAGAAGAACATCCTTTTTTTTTGCCCCATTTTTACAGCACCCAGTTAACTCGCACAAAATGAATGAACCTGCACTTGTGCTGAATGATTTTTTTTTATAAATGGACCCTTAAAGAGTTTCTGTAAACAGCTTTAAATAGTAAGAGAGGAGCAGAAATTCCCTCTGTCATAGCTAGGACACACCTTTGCATGTTGTGTGTTTACATTTACTTTGTATACTGGCCATATTTATAAAGCAGTGAATACAGTAAACTCCCTACGGGGATCGGTATGTGCCGGATAACTGTAGTTTCTGGTTGCTTGGGAGTTAATAGTAAGTTAAAATGTTTTTGCCGGTTGTTAATCACTGTCATTTACAGCACATCCACCAAACATTCTTCCATGTGCACTGCTTTATACATATGCTTTTTAGCAGTGATGT